>NC_060159.1:25412935-25446717 GCF_021292245.1 Micropterus dolomieu | reverse complement strand
CCTGAAAAGAGCTGGGACCACCGTTTCCAAGGTTACTGTTGGTAATACACTAAGACGTCATGGTTTGAAATCACGCATGGCACGGAAGGTTCCCCTGCTTAAACCAGCACATCTCAAGGCCCGTCTTCAGTTTGCCAAAGACCATTTGGATGATCCAGAGGAGTCATGGGAGAAAGTCATGTGGTCAGATGAGACCAAAATAGAACTTTTTGGTCATAATTCCACTAACCGTGTTTGGAGGAAGAAGAATGATGAGTACCATCCCAAGAACACCATCCCTACTGTGAAGCATGGGGGTGGTAGCATCAGGCTTTGGGGGTGTTTTTCTGCACATGGGACAGGGCGACTGCACTGTATTAAGGAGAGGATGACCGGGGCCATGTATTGCGAGATTTTGTAGAACAACCTCCTTCCCTCAGTTAGAGCATTGAAGATGGGTCGAGGCTGGGTCTTCCAACATGACAATGACCCGAAGCACACAGCCAGGATAACCGAGGAGTGGCTCTGTAAGAAGCATATCAAGGTTCTGGCGTGGCCTAGCCAGTCTCCAGACCTAAACCCAATAGAGAATCTTTGGAGGGAGCTCAAACTCCGTGTTTCTCAGCAAACCTGGTGAAAAACTACAGGAAACGTTTGACCTCTGTAATTGCAAACAAAGGCTACTGTACCAAATATTAACATTGATACATGCATTGTGATTTCTGGATATATATATATATATATATTTTTTTTAGATTATGTCTCTCACAGTGGACATGCACCTACGATGACAATTTCAGACCCCTCCATGATTTCTAAGTGGGAGAACTTGCAAAATAGCAGGGTGTTCAAATACTTATTTTCCTCACTGTATCTTTCATGAACAAGTTCAGGTATTTGCACGTTCACTTTGACAACGCTGTCTTTGTATTATAGGTTACTCTGAGCAGTTTTCATTCTTGTAATTGAAGTTGCATTGCTCTCTCTCTTCAGATGCCTCCCAAACCTCTGGAACCTCTGGCCAAGAGACTCATGAAGGGAGTGATCGCGCTGGAGCTGCTGGGCGTCTTCGGGGTGTACGGTCTGTTTCACACGATGAACAACAGTCAAGGTATCAGAAAGATAAAATGCTTAAATAATCTGTCAGACACAAGCTGAAGAACACTTAGATCTGTGTGGACCGACTTTATATCTTCTAAAAGTTTATTTTATTTCATTTTTCCCACCTGCAGATTTCAGGAACACCATGAAGAGGAGGTTCCCGTCAGTGCTAGAAGGTGAGCAGACGAAGAAGTTTATCCTCGTTATCATTCAGTGTGGTTTGTGTCAGGATCGGACTAAATGTAGAGTTACAAGGAGGTGCTGATGTTTGACATTCAGTTAAAACATTTAATATCTCCAATGCTCCCAATTAAATGTTGACGAGCCTTAAAATCAGAAACGGTTCAGCTCACGTCAGACAATTACCCAGGTTTTATTCACTAAACGGACGCCATAGTCATTTAAATGCAACGGCTCCACTGTGAGTGAAATACAGACGTCACAATAACAGATTAATTTAGCCAGTTCATTTATGTAAAGTTTTATTAACCTCTATAGATATTAGATATATAGAATTTTAAATTTGTATTAAAAAAAATTTTAAGTTAAAGAAATTACCTCTTAAATGAGTTCTTAATTTAAAAAAGTTCCCAGAGATCAATGTGATGTCGTTTAATGTCACAGAAGACAAAGAAAACCACCGAACACTATAATTTGAGATGTTGGAACCAGAACATTTGTTCTAGTTACTTTTTTAAATTACCGTAACAATAAATAAATTACCAAAATTGACTTGATTAATGTTTTTAGCTCCAACATAAACACGTATTTACCTCTACAAGTTAGAAGTCCACAATATCTTTTGTCAGTGTTACACAAAGTATTAATCTGAACTTTTGTTTATTGTAACAATTAAATAGTGAAGAAAAAAAACTTATTTTGAACAAACTACCCAGAAATCTCAGGGTACAATGCACCATTTTGGGATTACGTGTATTTATTTTACATAATTGATCATTCTGATGGAAACTTGCATCCACATTGCAAATAGATGAAGTTACATTTCAACTCCTCACTGCTGTCCTGCCAGGTTCATGTTTTAGGTCCGGTATAATATTTTATCTTTTGTAATTAAGGCACAAGGAAGGGAACTAGATAAATTAGTCATAGCTGGAGAACAGACCAAAAACACTCAATTGATCAGAATAGAAATAAACGGGCATTTTCATCTGCGGGCTGTAAAATTAGTCTTATACACAAACATACAAATAGAAGCAGAAAAGTTTAATTTCTTGTTTTCATATAACAGGCGCCGTATGAACAGATAAAAGGTAAATCTGTTTAGTATTTAATTGGTACATGTATTCAAACACGACAGCCTAATGTCCCGAATACCAAAGTCTTTTAATTTTAAAAAAAAAAACAAACTAAACACGACTCCTCTTCAGATCACGACGTCATCTTTCATCAGCTGACTGGATCTGAAAACCAGTTCCTGCTTTTCTTGTTTCCTCCCAGTTTACTACCAGTCCAACGAGTGGGCGGGGGTCCACGGCATCCGAGAGAGAGACCACGAAGCCTGGTCGGCCAAACAGGACTGAGGGCGTCAAGTCGGGTTAAAAAACAACAACAAACACACAGCGGCTCCTACTTCTTCCTCTTCTTGTTGCCGAACGTCTTGCCTCCCGCCTTGGCTCGGCCGAACACCTTCTTCCTGTTGAATGTGGCCTTCTTCCTGCGCAGTGTCTTGGCGTCGCGGCCGTGGACCCAGTCGTCGCGCTGAGCCTCCCACTTCAACTGCTTCTGGCCTGCGGGGACGAACAGGAAGTGTTAGAAAAGACAAGCAGAGGACGTCAACATCAGTGCCTCCGACCTGTTCCTCTAGCCCCGCCTCTGGATTTATGGATCTGATGTGAGCCCACAGTGAGAAGTGATTCAAATGAGAAGGCTGGTGTTATTGAATGATTTTCTTACTGTCAACAAATCCCATGAAAAGACCAAAACCATGAACATGTTAGTCCGTCTCTCAAGACTTCCTGTCTGTGACTCTGTTTCAAGCCTCCTCAGTAATTTCATAAAACAGCTGCTCACTGTAGTTTTTAACAAATGTTACTCAAACAGCAGGAAATGGTGCCTTTACTGGGGACTATTTTCAGCGGCGGTTGAATCCACATGTGGTTCTCTAGTGTGTGTTTGGTGCAGCAGGACGGCGTATGTGGGACTGAGTCAGAATAAACTATAGTGTGTGTGTTCGTGGCGATGAGGGAACATGTGACCCCGTGCAGCAGTGAGGCTCACTGATGGGTTTAATAGTTTCTATATGTTGGTTCGTCTTTTCATGGAATTTGTTGATAACTGAAAGTATATTGAATATCACTAGACTCATCTTAGATTTATCTACAGAGAAGCACCAGTATTTGACCCTAACCTCTGTCTTATTCTCATATTTTACTCGCCATCTCTGTTGTTGATGTTCTGGGAAACATGGACTTTAACAAGATATAACGTTAAATAGAACAAAAATTTTAAATGTCAAACCATTTATTAAATTAATTGGTTCTTATAAATGCTAATTTAAAGTAGTCATGGTCAGATCGTCTTCAAGTCAGACTCAAAGCGTTTTAGAGGATTAGTCTTTAAACTGTGTTTTTGTGGGATATTTGTGCTGCTTGTTTCCCAAAGCTGCAGAGTAAAAATGTTATGATGACCAATAAATTAATTCTCTCTTCAAGTATAAATCCACAAAGACTTTCTAAACGAGGCTCCTGGGCTGTGAGAAGTAGTTTATTTATAAAAATGTGTCTGTTTGAAGCTGACTTTTGTCTCTGTGGAGAAGTTTTATTAAACCTGGCTGGTATCCAGCAAACGGAATAAAAAACCTTCCTGTTGATTCCCCCTGGCGTCATCTCGTCTTTCTCCTCTGACATGATGCTTAAAGATCCCACTGGAGACCTTATATGTACTTGTATATCAGACAAACTAAATCTAACGTATTTTTCTCAGAATATGAAAGTAAACATTTAATTGAAGCAGAAAACAAAGTGAAAATCACAAATGTTGTCTTTGAACTTTCTCTTATAATAATTTGTATATGAAATGTGCCCTATAAACAAGGATGAAGGCATCTCCAACTCATCCAGACTTTAAACTATAAAAGAAAAGGTAATTTTCAGAGGTTTCTATTTTTTGTTCTTCTCTTTTAGTGCTGCTTTGTTTTTCTATTTCTTCCTGCCTGATTTAGTTTGACTAACCCAATAATACTGTTGTGCGGTGTTGAGGTCACAGAGGCGTCTTACCTGCTTTGTCTTTGTTGGCCATAGCGTTCAGTCCGATATTGTCGAACTTGAATCCGGCGTTCTCATCCAACATGGAGCCAAACTGAAAAACAGCAACACAAAATGTCAAGTTTCCAGTTCAACAAACTGTTTTTATGTCGTACAGGCTTATTTGCTGCTGATGGGGGAAAACTTTGTATATCCAAAAAAGGAGACTTATGAAAGAAGGCAGAAATTTTGCTTTGATGGAGGATTTTATGAGTCTAAGTCAGTGGTTCTTACCCCGGGTGTAGGGACTGTAAATATTTTGCACAGTTTAATCCAGTAGGTGGCGCGGCGGTAATGCCAACCGCAATAAAACGCCGAATAAGAATTAAATAATGCAACGTTAAGCTTGATCCCATTAAGTGATGGAGGTGTATGTGTGTTGTTGGTGGGGGGTCAGACTGCCAGAAAGGTTAAGAACCCCTGGTCTAAGAGGTGTTTATTTTCAAGCAAATGCCAATAAATTGCTGTCTCCACCGTCTCAAATGTGACGATTTACTGCTTATCGTTTATATAAATTAATATATTATTTTAATATCTCTTTGTTTTTAGTTGTAGGACTTTGAATAAATCACTTCAGACTCCGGAAAGTTGTGAATGAAAATGAATTGGGAGGTTAATCGATAGTGACAGTTGTTAATGTGGGTTTTGTTTTTCCATACTGGCTGCATTATATTAAGGTGCCCAAATAACTGCCTGTATGAGAGTTTACGTGATATCATGCATTGGTAAAGAGTGGTGGGGGGGGCTCTTATCGTCATCTCACCTCTTCAGCAGAAGCAAATATGGCTCCATCGTTCTTTCCTTTCTTCTTCTTCTTCTTCCCTTGTGTGGAACCTTTGAGAAGCAACAGCGATCAATAAAACTGCTACTACTCACAAAATTAGCAGTGAACACTTCAGATTACTAAATTCTATAAATAAAATCAACTCCTACTAACTAACTAACCTAAAGATCCAGAGAAGTCGAGCTCCTCGGAGGATTTCCTTTTCGCCTTCTTGGTTCGAGGACTGATGTCTGGAACTTCCACCTCATCGTCTGAATCTGTAGAGACAAAAGTTTCATTTTGAAGCAGACGCTTCTCTATTTTATTCACATTTGTCTCAAAATATGCAAATTTCTAATTTATTTACTATATTTCTTTCTTTGTTCATATTTAAATTGTAATATTTTTGTATGGACATGGTGTTTCAATGTTTAATTCTAATATTGTTGTGGGGACATTTTTACTGTTTGTGTCCTGTGCGTGTGCGCATCGGTGTAACGGGATGAAACCGCAATTAATATATACAATATTAATAAAGTTAACTTGTACTCACCACCGAATGCAGCATCGTCATCCTCCAGCTCTGGAACTGAGAAAAGACACACAGAAAAGCAAAGAAATACAGATATTAAATTTAATATTCTCTAACTTTAAGGTCACAGGTTAAATCCCTGAAACAGCTAAAATCACCTTGAACAAGACTCTTTAATCACAGTCCGACTGATAAATCATTGTGCTGATATTAACGGCTGATATGAACACATTGCAGATAAATCGGTTTCTGTATTTATAACAGCTAATGACAATTAAAAAGAGAAGTGGAGAGAAGGATGTTTCTATGAGGGATCTATTCTGAGTGGTGTTGTTGCATAGTTTGTCCACCAGAGGGCGCTCTGCAGCTCCCCTGTTGGCAACACATGTACAAAACGCAGCAATCAGCTGTATTTTTGTTCAAAATACTATTTATAACAATAAAACAAGTTTATTTTTAAACTATGCCATGTTATATTGGTGAGGTATCATAACTATACATAAGAAATATTAGGGACAATCTTTGTTTATGTTAAAAAAAGAATATCAGCTGAGATCATATTTTAAAATCTGCATCGGTCTTAAAAACCTGATATTGGCCAGGTTCTGCACTGAGTACAACATGCTCACTGAAAATGGACTAAAGCGTGTACAAAAATGTGAAAACATGATAATACATAACAGTAACACATGAACCTTAAACAAACTCCCTACTTTCATCATCATCATCATCTTCATCTCCGCCTCCGTCGGGATCCATGAACATCCCTCCTTCCTCCTCCAGCTCATCTCCGAAGTCCTCCTCGTCCATGCTGCCCAGAGACACCTCCTCGTCGTCCAGGTCGCCCAAGTCCGATTCGTCCATGTCCGAGTCGGAGTCGTCCAGGTCTTTGTCTTTCTTACCTTTTTTACTCTTCACATTACTGACAAACAGACGAGAGGGAGAAGATTGAGAATCAACCAAAAACGTCCACCGACTGGTTGGCTGGATTAAAAAACTACGACTTCAACGTCTCTATTCTTAGATCGTTCCTGCTGGTAGCGTAACAAGACTAATGCTGCCTCTCTCTTTTCATGTTCTTCGTGTGCTTACACTTACTATGTTTTGTACAGAGGTGCGTTCAGACTGACAAGTCCGGTAAAATGCAGTGCTCTACCTGTCAAATGCTGTTTCCAGTAAGTGCTCAACAGCCAAGTAAGTACACTGTGTACAGAGAGTGTACTTACATGGAAGTGTACTAACAGAAGTATCCAAATTGAGACCTGGCTTAAGAGTCTTCAGCCACGCTATCAGCTTCGTGAGGCTGTACATGGGCACCGTGGTGCTTTGAGCTAAATGCTAAAGTCTACATGCTAACATGATGAAGTTCAGCAGGTATAACGTTCACCAGTCTTACTAATATGAGCTAATTAGCACTAAACACAAACTGCAGCTGAGGCTGATGGGAATGTGTGGCCATTGAACAAAGTGGCACTAGAGAACGTGGACCACCGAAGTATGTAGGATTCATCCTCTGTGGACCGTGAATAACCAAATAAAACCATATTTAATGTCAATCCATCCAACACTTGTTTAGATATTTCACTAAAAAAAAACACAGATGTGAACCTCGTGGTGGCGCTAGAGCTTCTGAGAATAAAATACTTTATCTGCGTTATTAGTCCGGTTCAATGTTATATTAGTGCAGTCAGCCGTATTCTGCTCTGCACCAGGGGGGTTGTGCCTTTTCTGTTGTTTGTTGTGCTCATATGGAACAAAATACTAACTTGACCTGGCAGGTGGTTTAAAAACTAAAGCTGAGAACTGGTGTGCTCACCCTGCAAAGTCCAGATCGTCAGCTGCCAGGTCAGTGAAGTAAGAGTCTCCCTCGCAGGAATCTGTTCAAACACAAAGTCAGATCATGTTATAACAGATATATTTACTGGTTTATATAACAGGTTCATATATAAATTGAAGTTTTAATTGTATTATTTTCAATTAAAGTTAAATCCTTTAATTTCAAAGTAGGGAACTTCTTCAGCTCGACCTGCTCTAACAGCACAGTGTCTCCACTCACCGAGTATTTTCTCAAACTCGTCATCGTCCACGTCCTCCACGCTCTCGTTATCTCCGTCTGCTCGCGGCCGCCGAAGCTGCTTCTCCTGCTGCCGTTTCCTGAAGAAGCTGTCGAGGGAATAAAAAAACATCACAAACTGCATCGATCTGTTGACTCGAGACACGTTTCACCAGAAATCTGAGTGGATCTGCGGCAGAACGACGGCAATCAGATGTGATAGTTTGATGAAGCAGTGAGTTGTACTGATTATTGGTGGTTAATCATTTTCCGAGTATTCAGAGAACTCAGCAAAAAGTAAAAAAGGCTTTTTAACATTACCTGGAATCAAGACACAGTTTCACAAAAGAAGCAGCCTAACGGTGTCTTTCTAGCATAAATGAATATGTTTGCAGCTCATTTGGTAATGGAAACTTTTTGGTTGTATTGAATATGAATTACTTTCACTCCTTTTAAACGTCAACGTAGCCGATGTTATAAAGGTGCAGAAAAAGTGGTTTATCAATAACAGCAACAATGTGCAGTGGAAACCGAATGAATCATGAAGCACTTGAACGTCCACTGAAGCTCCTGCTGTGGAGCCATGAGGAGGCTCACAATAATACAGAAAAACGAACATAAATGGTATATTTGCGTCACGTTTAAATTTTGTGTTTGACAATTTAAGCCCATTTTTGTCATCAGAAAGTATGCACCATGTGGTAGATAATAAAAATTCAACAATTCAATAAGAAAAGATTACAAATTGAATCAATATCAATTAATTTGATGCATCATGTATTCAAATGAATGTGCAAATATTTAAAGGGACAATTCATCAAACTTGTTGACAGCTCGGACGCGGGCGACACTCCTCCTTGTTAGCAAATATTTTTTTGTGGGAAACACTGACACTGAAGGGAAACAAATGATGTTTACAAATGATTCCAATATATATTTTTCTTAGAGACACTTTAGCCATAAAGGGGAAGATGAGCAAGGAGGAAGAGGATGAAGATCTGTGGTGAAGGGGTTGGAACCAGAACCGAGGTTCAATAAGAACCGGATTCAATACGTAGAATCAGAATCGATTACGAATTGAAACGATGCCCAACCCTAGAATTTGGCTGCATTAAAACACAGTACAGGTGATCACGGAGAGCTGGAGGAGACTCATTCTCTCACAACCTAAACACTTGTTGCGTGTGAAGAAATAAAAGCTATGTTTTGTCAGTAATTTCTGAGTGGAATCGTTTTGAACTCACCGATGGAAGAAGACCTCATCCACAGGGATCTGACTCTCTTCTTTACATAGAAACTCCTCACAGTTCACTGACAGAGAGACAGAAAGAAGAAGTTTACTTCCTTGAATAAAAACAGAACAAAGTAGAGACGCTGCTGCTGGAGACTTTTAACGCAATGATAAAATAAGTAACCAGACGGCAAACAATCAATTTATTAAACACAAATCCTCAAAAACTCACCTTTCAAAGAGTTGATGGGTAACCTCTGTTTGTGGTTCATCGCTGCTCTGTCTGTGTTTTCTAAGAAAAATAATATGAAAGCAGAAATTTATTAAAATTAATGTCTATATGTGTTTTCCGCCACACACACAGCATAAATAAACTAATAATCAGCAGTGAAACAAAGTCTGTGTTTTTTTACGTTTTCCCTTCAGCTGTTTGGGGTTTCTGAAGACGAATCGATCCAAGAACCTGATGAGGGTGAAGTCCTGCAGAGGGTCACCCGAGTACTGGATGGACTCTCCCTGTGGACAGAAAACACTCCCGATTAAGATCCAACAGGTTTACAGAGGAACCGAGATCCCGTCAGCGTGTCACAAACACCAGCTCCGCAGACAGATACAGCAGCTCTCTGTATCTGTGTGACGAAACGATTCGACTTCAGATGTAAAAGACGTAAAGTTTTACCTGCAGGAGCGTTTTTGCAAACAGCGACACTGAAGGGTGGAAGTGCACGGCGAGCTGCAGAGACACAAACACGGGAAACATTACAGAGACGCAGAGACTGTTTAGAAAACTTTCATTAAGTTTAATCCAGATTCCCAAACTAACTATTTCTGAGTCATACCATCACATTGGATTCAACTACAGGATGTTCAGTGTCTTGTATTTTTAACAGTTTGTCTGAATGCTTTATTCAAGTTGATATTATATTTTCATATACTGTAATATTTAGTCTTCCCTCATTGTCATAAACAGGGTGGACAAAATATTAGAAAATCTTCTCAGTAGAGCAGCAAACTGCAGACGCCTGAACATTATAACCTTCATGTTGCAGGACGGTTGTATTAGACTTTATTAGTTTTAGCTAGCAGAGTGTATAAATATTTATTTCATGCACACAGTCCGATCACTACTTTACAACCAGCCCAGGTTAATGTTTCACCTCTATTCTACATTCAGACACAGCAGCCTGCTTCCATTTGAATAAAAGCTCCATTGACGAGTTGACGCCTTTGTGTTTGTTGTTGTTTGTTTGTTTCTCACCCTCTTTAGCTCCCATAAAGTCGTGTGGTCGGCGCCGCAGTACAGCGGGTTTCTGTGCAGAGGATCGTAGCTCTGCATGCTCTTCCCTCCTGGAAATAAAGACAAAGAATCCATATTTAAGAACAACAACACGGAGCGCGACTGCGTTGTGTGTCTGCTATTTAAAAGGTGGAAATCTTAATGGAAACTACACCCAAACTGTGACTGTCAGAATAATTAAAGTGCAACTCGTACCAATAAATGTGAACATATTTCCATAAAGAATCTTCTGCAGAATCTGCATTTTTCCTCAAAATGTTTGATGGAAATGTGAAAGTACAAACTTGATATTTATCTTAATGTTTTCCAGATTAGCAGCAGAGACCCGAATTTAAAAAATATGGAAATATTTATGCAAACATTTTAAAATCCTTCCTCCATCTGTTTTTCCATTCACATCTGTTAAATTACAAAAACCACGACTAAACAAACAGTAACACACAAAAGCCAAATACTGATTGTAAATCTCAGAGCGGCTCTCGCACACACACCTTCCAGGTTCTGGTGGTGTACCCATGATGCCGCTGGCTTTGCCTCCTCTGTCCCCGTACTCGCTCCTTCCTCCAGTTTGTCGGCGTCCACAAAGTGTTCCTCTTCGTCGTCATCATCCTCTTCCGCGAGGTCTTTGAACTCCTCCTCCTCTCCGTCCTGAGCGAACACAGCACGAGTATTGTTATTTTTCTTCTAGCAGATTCGACGGACAGAAAAATAAATGGCAACTATTTTGACCCTAACAGTGGAATCGGCTTTTATTGATCAAGTCTGTCCGGGTCTAATTGATCCCTACAAGCAGTTTCGAGCAAAAATGACAAAATCTCCTGGTTCCAGCTCCTCAAATATGAGAATCTGTTGTTTACGTTTTTTTGAAGAACTAAACTAAGAACGTTCTGGTGAGACGCTGATGCAGACGTGTGCGACCTTCTTACCTCTTCCTCCTGCAGCAGCATCTTGAGGCCCGGTTTGTCCTTCATGACCTCCGACACCAGGAAGAGCGCTCCGCAGGCGAAGCTGGCGTTCTGCTCGGCGCTGACCTGCAGCAGCCGCTTCACGAAGGCTTTGACCCGCCGCAGCACGATGTCGGCCTTCAGAGACTTGTACAGCAGGTTGAGGAACATGCTCTGCCTGGAGGACGACGAGAGACCAGGATCCAGCAACTTCCTGCAGAGAAGGAGAAGAAAAGATTTAGATTTTCAACCGTCATCTCACTGTAGCTTCGAGTCAAACTCACTAACTTTATGAAAAGTAATCTTACTTCTATGTGACAATATTACTGAGGTTTTCCTTTGTGTGCTGCTCTTTCTTATGTTCTCTTACATTTAATAATCTTTTAATAACATTTCTGCAAAAAACCGAAGACCTGACGTTACATCAAAAACAAATTTAGATTAAATGACGTTAAACATCCTAATTACTTCATAATGACCAGCTTTTATGACCAGAACATGTTGTCTCTTGCGGGATTATTAAATTAATTTTTTCATCTGTTTTCCTTCACTTCAGTCCCTCTAGAATTGTTTTTTAATGGTTGTTGTGGAAAATGTTTATAAATTTGCAGCGGCTCTAATAAATGCAATAAACTGTGTGACAATCTGCGGCCTTTGCAACGTTGTTCTTAATTTGCAATACATTGTAGTAAGATTCAAATACTGCAATGAAGCATTACAACAATTACAGAGTTTATTTTTCCACTGTAAAATGTCTCACTCTGCTTATATCCTGGAAAAACAAGTGATTCTTTAAAAAAAAAAGTTGGTTTATGACAGAAAATGATTCCAAATCTGATTTTTTGTCTGATTTTAGGCCTCAAAATCCCAATATTTATCATGTTCTTACAATCATAATCATATGAACAGTGAGAGAAGAACAAAAATTTGTTCAGGAATCGATCACAGCAAAGCCCTGTTAGTGAGTGCTCCTGTCACTGGCTGCTCACCTGTACAGTCAGGGAGCTAGTAGATGGATTTCTGTAACCGTTTCCCCCTAAAGTGAGTCTGTATGGTACAGAATAGCGATGCCAACAACTTCCATAAACCAAATGATCAGTGTTGCGTTTGAAATTAGAGATGGTTTAGTTTTGGCAACTTTGAGAAACTGCTCACATTCCCAGGAGAAAGCAGCACTGCCTGAGAAGACAACTCGTAGGGACAGAAAGTCCTCCTGACTGTAATTAAGAGGACATCCGTTTGCTGCTATCGAGTAAACATTTTTATTTGACTGTGGCTCAAAAGAAGTGGTTCTGAATTGGATTATTTATGTGGAGGGAAAACTGCAGAGATTTGTGAAATTAGGGAGCATTTTCCAATTTACATTTTCAAGGAAAAAGATGCATGTTGCTGATATTGGATCATTGGATCTTGATTAATTGTTGCGATTGTAAGATTGCTGTCTGATGCAGTAATAAGCAAGACCCATTTCTCTGAGTTTTCATGGCTGGAAGACTTGAGGAGGCCCTAACCACAAAAGCAGAGGAGGATGAGATGAAGAAATGAAACAACCCGACAGGTGAGGATGTTCTACCTGTACAGAGCCACGTAGTAGCGGTCAGAGATGGTCTGCTGGGAGTCCATCACCTGGAACAGCAGCATGAGCGCCTGCACGGCCGTGTTGAACTTGACCACGTGAACCACTTTGAACAGCGTGTCCAGCTGCTCCTTCACCTTCTCGTCTCCGGTGCCGGCGTAGGGATACGCCCTGTTCACGCCCGACAGCAGCGCGCTCAGCATCTTCGACTCGATGTCCTTCTTCTTGACGCAGCTGCGGAAGAACGAGAAGTAGACGGTGATGAGCTTGGCGGCGAGCTCGGCCTCGTCGTGGCTCAGCATCACCTGGTTGAGGAAGCAGACGGCGTAGTACTGCGCCTTCGGGCTGATGTTGGGCCGGAACATGAGGCGCTCCACCTCGCAGCACACCACCACCTTCATGTTGGGGTGTTTGTGCAGCAGCGTCTCCAGCAGGTACGACGCTTTAGCCGCTGTCTTGTACTCGGGGTCTCCCAGCTTGTTGATGACCTGGATGAGCAGCGCCCTCTCCTGCTCCGGACGGTTGCACAGCATCTCGTGGGCGGTGGCCAGCGCCTTCGCCTTGGTGGCCGCCACCGTGTCATGAGCTACAGTGTCCAGAGCCGCTACGAACTCAGCCACGTGGTGCTTCAGCTGGTGCTCAAAGTACCAGAGGACGAGGCGGCGGTCGCGGGCGTCGCGGTTGCCGCTGGCCTTCTCCTCCAGCTGGTCGAACGGGTGCTGGGCGAAGGAGCGAAGCTTCCTGTGCTCCGGCAGCAGGTCGGACAGCAGCAGCTCTCGCAGAGTGTCCAGAGCCATCAGACCCATCCGCCGGCTGCCCTTCTTCTTCACCATGGACACCAGGTTCTCCACGTGTTCCAGCGTGTGCACCGGAGCGTCCTGGATCAGAACCGTCATTGCCGCCATCCTGTCCGCCAGCACGCCGGAGGAGACGACCGTCTTCATCCAGTTGGAGTTGGCTCCTTTCTGCAGGTTCTTCTTGTTCTTGTAGAGCTCCACCTCGGCCTCAAACAGCCGCTGGGCGAGCGTCTTGTACTGGGACACCAGCGAGGGATCCTGCGGGGTCGACGAGCCCTCGGCGGTGTATTCCAGGTCGAACCACTTCCCTCCAGGTTTGATGAGCAGGACCTGTCTCTGCTGAAACTCAAACACATTCACGTTCTGTTTCGCCTTTTTCCCGGCGGTTGCCTGAACGTCTTTTGTCTTCTTCGGTTTGTCCTCCACTCCCTGGGTGTTGTTAACTTTCTGCTGAGCGCTGGACGCTTGTTCCTCTGCTGAGGCTTTCTTGGCTTTGGCCTTTTTACTTTCCTTCTCGACGGCGTCTGCAGCGTCGCCCTCAGGCTCGTCTGGGATGACCTGCAGTCCGGCGAACGCCCTGATGCCCAGCTTGGTGATGAACTTCTCCAGCTCGCCCTCCTCCAGGTCGTCTATGGCTCCTTTCTTTCCTCCATCGACGAGGTCGTTAGAGTCGTCCAAGCCGGCCAGCAGAATGTAGTCGGCCTGAAGACGGATAAGAGAAGAAGAACTGTTGTCATAAATTACATTACAGGTATTTTACCGTCATTATCGTTTTTCTTCATAACACAGTTTTGACTAGTGAAGAGCTGCAGTGAGGATTAGTTTCATTTCATGTATCTGCGACTACTTTGATGATCAATTAAATTCGTTATTCTACATTATTTCACCATATTATGATCTTTAATAGACTACAACATGAATAGATAATGGTAATAAACAGATTAATCGATGGATATATGAGTCGTAACGTTATTCTGACATTATAATGGATGAAAACATTCACACAGGGTACGGAAACATCGGTTTAATCCAGAAAACCACGCTGAAGTTCTGCCTGTAGTAAATAATAATTTAACGTGCTATTATAAACTCACCTGTGTTCCTCCGAGCCGTAAAACCTCATCCAGGCTGAACTCTTCTTCTTTCTTCGTGGTGCCTTCACCTTCCTCAGCTGCGGAATCTTCATCCTCCTCCCCGCCGCTGTTTTCCGCCTCCATGTCCTTTTCTTCAGGCTGAAATGTCACTTTATTTGTGGCTTTAGACTTTTTACGGTGCTTGTTTTTCGCCGCCATGCTTGCTACAGCATGAGGAGACGTGACCCGGATGTGGAAGGCGACGTCACGTCAACGTTTCCGTGCTTGAAAAAACCGAAACGTAATTTTCCGCATGTTACATTTTTAATTAATAAACAAATAAAATGTGAATAAGAAACTTACATGAAACGTTACTTATGTTTTGTTTAAAAAACACTCGTTCCTGTGTCAAGCTAGAAAGGGGTCTGGATCACACGAGGATTAAGGAAATACATGAAAATTGTCTTTCAAAATAAAACAGTAAATGCTAAAATGCTACAGAGCATCTCTCGTAGTTGAAAGTTTGGGGAAATTGTGTTTATTTATATTAAGTATTTCAGGAGTATTTAATATATTAATATTATTTAACCACATGCAATCTGAAAGAAATATAAAGGAAATTCTATGAACATAAAATTGTTTATATAGTGTCAGATTACTGTAATTTACTATTTTGGCTCATTTACTCATTAACCCACAGATTAAGGAATTAAGTAATTAAGGAATAAATGAAATGCAACAAGGTTTTAGATTGACTGTTTTAAAATTCATTTTAAAAACTTAAAAATTTGTTTTTTATTTACCCAACAATAGGTGTTTTATTGTGAAAGGTTAGCCGGATGTTATACCTTTAATTGCGGTTGACTTAACGCTCATCTCTCTCTAGCTCTCTGTTAGCGTTAGCATGTAGCTGTTACGCATATACTTTGTAGCTTTAAGCGATTGTAAACGACAGACAGACACAAATGAACATATGTATATTTTTATCGTTTGTACCCGAAACTAAAACATTGTTTCCTTCTGCGGTTCCGTTCGTGTTTGACCGTTAAAGTGCTTGTAGCTAAGGTGGCTAATGCTAACTGGCTAGCCTCTGTCCTGTCAGAGGGCAGAGAGTTGGTCCATGTGGTTAAAGTTAAAAGTTATATTTTAATTAACTTGCACTAGTTTTGTCAAATAATGCTACCAAACCAAACATTAAGAGCTCGTCCTAGTTATATTTAGATCATCATTAAGCAGAATGAGGGCTTGTTTTGGCGTTAAAACACAGCTGTTGATCAGCAGAGTCTTCATTCATCCACCTGCAGCAGGTGAGTGCAGCGATGATCCGACCAATACTTCTGATTATTACACTTGTACAATAACAGCCCTGCCCAGATATTATAAAACACCGTTGCTGTGAAATTTAAATCTCGTGTTGCATATTTTCTGGGATATTGGAGGTATTTTTCACATAATTTAATGTTTTGTGTTTCACATGTATTGCCTGTCGTGTTTTTGGTTCTTTTCTGAGTTGATTTAATTATGTAGCTAGTTTGTAAATCCAACAAATTCTTGAAATTCATTGGGGTTATGGCCCGAGACACCTCTTACACTTTACAACATTTAACACTGTAAATGACTTGACATTTAATTCAGGGAAAAACTTTAAAATGTTGTTCTTCATGTTTGTGTTTGACAGTGCGATGGCGGGCAGCTCAGACCAGACTCTTCTGCAGCCCTCCAGCAGGTGAGGAAAAACCTGGACCCTCCATGCTGCGACACCTGACCTCCAAAATAAAAGCCACAGGTCCGATTCCGGTGGCAGAGTACATGCGAGAGGTGCTCACCAACCCTGTGACGGTAAGTTTAAAAATGTAAAGTAAATAACAGACTAAATAATAAATCTAAATAAGTATCATTAATATAAATACATTGTTTTCCTCTGCCATTATTGTGTTTGGCCACTGGAGGGCGACAGAGACAGCAAACTTTCCTTGGCACTTCACAATGAAAGAGCTCATATTCTGCTTTTTGGCTTTTCCTCTCTCCTGTATTGAGTTATATTTCAATATTTTTGTGCATGTAATAGGTTTGCAGAGTGAAAAAGTCCACCTCAAAGAGATTTCCCATTTCTCACAGAAAACATTGCTCTGAACAGCTCGACTGTAGTCCAGCCTGCATCACTGTGATGCATCTGCATCACTTTGTAACACGAGTCATAATGCTCAGTTAGTGTGGCAAATAACGTTATATACCCTCCAGGCTGTCAGTGGACATAAAGCTGTTACTATGACTTAGAGACACAGTTAAAATGTTACCTATGAAATCGGTTACATCAATAACTTGAGTGAGTGACTAATTTGTTTTCTCTTCCAGGGTTATTATGTGAGGAACAACATGCTGGGACCTGACGGAGATTTCATCACATCACCAGAAATCAGTCAGATCTTCGGAGAGGTGAGCTCCCATGTTCCTCAGTGCATCACAGGAGATTTATTTTACGTTATTGATCCAGTCAACCCACCACATCTACCGCAGATTCAGCTTAGATTGTTCTCCAAGAGGAAATGGCACCTTTGACCCGTTCCTCACGCTGTTGGTTTGGTTTTAAGTGTTTGAACATGTTCTCTGTGTCCTCCAGCTGCTCGGTGTGTGGATCATCAGCGAGTGGATGGGAGCAGGTGGACCCAAACAGCTACAGCTGGTCGAGCTCGGACCTGGAAAAGGATCGTTGGCCGCAGACGTCCTCCGAGTACGAACTTTATTTATCTCAGCAGCAGAACTTCATACTGATCAGAAGGGTTGGGCATCTAAGCTGGGGAATAAAGTCACTGAGGGCTGCATCTGGGAGAGCGTTTCACTCAGTTTGGGTGCAGTGTCCGGCGTGGTCCTGACGCGTCTGCCGAAGAGGGTTCATGTTGGAGCCCCTGACCAGCAGGGCTGCAACTAACACTTATTTTCATTGTCGATTAATCTGTCAATTATTTTCTCAATTAATCGATTAGTTGTTTGGTCTATCAAGTGTCAGAAAATGCTGAAAGTGTCAGTGTTGCCCACAACCCAAAGAGGGTTGGACCCAAAATTCACAACCCAAAGAAGTAGTCTGTTATATATGAGTAAAGAAACCAGAAAATATTTACATGTAAGAAACTGTAATCAGAGATGTTAGATATTTTTTGTAAAATAATTACCCAAACGATTAATCGATGATCAAAATAGTTTAATAGTTGAAAGCTTATTGATTTAATGGATGAATCGTTGAACCAGTAGATCTGAGATGGGTGTGGATTTACCCTCCTGTCCCATCTCACTTCCCATAAAAATACTCCTGTCCCGTCCCGATCCCAGAAGAATGACTCCCATCCAGTTCCCGATTTTAAAAAAAAAAAAAAACCCTAGAAAACAAACTGTCCCATGATTCCCGTTCCACACGCTCCCATTGACTTTTTTTTTTTGTCCCAGTCTTGTGATGAAAAGTGAAAGTCACTACCATCCAACAGGAATCCCGAAAGAATTCCTTCCATCGCTCTCCACGGCGCCCACATCTGCCTCTGAGATGTTGTTTCTGTCATTCTCACTGTCATTACGAGCGCACTCGCATCATAATGCTGTAATCTGTAAATTAAATGTTGTCATTTCTAGTATAATGAAGTAATAATATTACTTTCTTTTTTGTATTTTTCCTTTCTCTCTACAGGTGTTGAGTCAGTTGCGGTCCGTGCTCGGCGAGGCCTCGGTGTCGCTCCACCTGGTCGAGGTGAGTCCGGCGCTGAGTCGTCTCCAGGCCCAGAATCTGACCGGGAACCGCAGCCAGGAGGCAGACGCCGAGGATGAGCCGGTTTACCGCCGCGGGGAAACTGCAGCCGGGCTGCCCGTGTCCTGGTACCGACGCCTAGACGACGTCCCCACAGGTAGACCAAAGCAGAAACAGGTCTGGGTGAAAGCTGCTGGACACTGGGATGATTTTTGACTTGATTTAATTTGACTGGCAATAAATAACAAACAAACTGACTACTAATACAACTGTTGTAACTGTTAATGCAACTACTATGATTAATACTGGTCTTACTGCTATTAGCACCGCAGCCAGTAGTGAAAATAATCATGGTAAATAATAAGACAAAAGAGATGAAGAAAACATTGCTGGTTTCCCTTTTTTGAACCAATCAGCATTCGTTAGAATTAAATCAACATGTCATATTATTAAATTAAAGTTTTAATTTTAAAAAGGCCATAATGTGGCATAAAAAAAATCTAATTTCAGTCAAGTGGATGATTTATAGCAACAATTATTTAATAAATATGAGCTATAACGCTATAAAACGCACATATAGCACACTTGCTTTCCTCAGGGTGTCTTGACAGATGTTTCGCTGCTGTTTATTTCCTTTTTCTTCACATCATTTGCATAATTATCTCACAGTCAGCTTATCTCTTCTTCTCACAGGATTCAGCATCTTTCTCGCTCACGAGTTCTTTGACGCTCTGCCGATCCACAAATTTCAGGTAATATTTAAAGACTGTGTGTGTGTGTATACATCTCTTGTGTGATTATAGCTCTTTTTATTACTGTTGAAAAATATTGATCTCAGTTGTAGTGGCCGCATTGCTGTCGACCACAGTGTCTTTATGTTATATTATAATATATCATACTCCCACCAGATGGCGTCAGAGTGACATAACAAAGCCAAACGCCTCACGTGGTAATGATATCTAAAGAAGTATGAAAATGATGGACACTATCAACCCAGTGATCAAAGGCTGCAGCTGCATTTGTAGTTTCAGTGTGAATTTCTAGACCGTGGCTTTTTAGCAGATCTTACTGGAGTATTTTCACACTAAAGTTTCTGTCTCCACGTTGTGACTCTTAAATAATAATTTAAATGTTTAATAATTTAAAGTAATATTTTTACAGCTTGTTTGTCACACATAAAACAAAGTTCAGTTATTTTTAAAGCCTCTGATGAACAGGTAGCTGTAGATGTTTTTCTTGCCTGTGCCGTTTTTAAACTCATTTGTTTATAAAGTAAACCCCTTCGGACAGAGGAAAAATCCCGGGAACTGCTCTCGTGCCTTTTCCCACATTTTTCTGTTGTGTTCTGGGGTGGTGTTGAAACCTGCAGCGCCGTCACACAAAGAAACCTCAGGTGTGTTGCACACGGCGGCCTGTCTGAGTTTGGGTTTGTTTGTTTCCGGTAGAGGACGCAGAAAGGATGGAGGGAAGTGATGGTGGATATCGACCCGGAGAAGGGGGACCAGCTGAGGTTTGTCGTGGCGCCGTCTCCCACTCTGGCCTCATCCACGCTCGTACAGGTCAGTACCTGAGCGGCTCGGTCACGTGACTCACCTGGAGGTGGGGGAGGTCTGTTGATGGAGACTGACTGAGAGATTGAATTCATCTTTTAGTTAGTGTAGAAATACAAGTGAGCAGCGTCACCACAAGGTCCATTAGTAGCTGGTCTGGAGCTTTTGAGCGCATCTGTCAAGTCTTTCTCAGCAGATGGAGTTGCTCAGTTGTCATGGACTTTATCTGATCAGGTTTAAGGTTTCTCGTCTTGTTTCCGAGGTCAAGAATAAACTTTGAATCACATTTTCTTTAATGTTAACATAGAAGAGAAAGCCCAAACTTTCTGTGCTGGAAAGCTCAAGGAAAAGCTGCTAAATGGACCTTGTGGTGATGTTTGTGGTTTCAGAGGTCAAGAAATGAACCTTCAATCTGAACACCAGCATCTTCTAGCAACAAACCATAGTGGACTAACAAGTTTTCATTGGTCAGTTAGTCACAGCTGTGTTGTTGACACGGACCTTTTCTCTTGTGCCGCGGAAGTCACTTACTGGTGCGCACTGCTCATGGATTTTTTTCATGGATGTTTAAAGCTGTATGAAGAATTAAAATGTATCCACGGCACTGCCGCTAATTGCAGGCTCTGCCATTAGCCAGCTAGCTCAGTTAGCAGTCCTGTGAGCTGAGTCTACCCGGACTGGGAGCTCGGACTACAGCGGGAGTGTTGGTGTTTCCACCACTAGCACACGAGCTTTGGACCGTTGAGAAGAAGGTTTTCAGGCCCTGCGAACGCTTGGTAGAGCGCAGATGTTTAGTTTGAGTTATTTTGTTTTCACACAAGGAGCAGACGGGTAGGATGAAGCACACGGCATTACAGCTGCAATCAAAAACATTCAGGAGCAGTTGAATTAAAAGTTATATAGAAGCATGTTTGCCGACTGTACATAACATTTTATTATTCTGAATGGTTTCTGACAAATATTTAGGAAAGGAAGAGATTCATCACAGTTGACAAAAGTATAGGATAATTATTTATGTTGATAGTGTCAGAAGTGATAAAATTACTTTTAGAACTGGGACACACCTGTTTATTACCAGCCGTCACATGAATATGTACAGGCAATAATCCAGTTAATTATTGTAGAAATAATAATTATATTGTGGCTCTGTAAATATTTCAAATAATCATTTTGTCAATAAAATAGTGATGAAGAATGAAAAAGTGATTGTTCAGATCACTTGTTTTGTCTGACAGACAGTCTAAAAACCTGAAGATATTTAATCTAAAACCATAAAACAGAAGAAGCGGCAAATCCTCACATTTGGAGCAGCTGGAACCAGAAAATATTTAGCTTTTTATTTTTGTCTGTTGACCAATTGATTAGTTGATGAACACTTTCAGAACCCTAAAATTTTACATTTTTTAAAATAAAAATGTGAAAGAGGAAGCTTTATTTCTTTTTTGAGCTCTGTATTCAGACCATTCGTACTCTGTTGAATCTGTTTTCCACAGTGTCGTTTGAAAAATAATAAACAAATGTCCTTGAAAACGGGAGCTTCAAATGTGAGGAGAAGGTGCACTCGCTCAACTAGAAATACAAATGTCAAGACTTTTTAAAGCAGAAGAGGTTTATCTGGACTTGAGAACACTTATAAGAGCTGGACAATTTTAACTTTAAAGCAAAGAATGAAGAACGTCTTTAATCTTTTAAACGCTGTGGAAACGAACTCCTCCGATTTACTCTTAGAGGTTTGTTTTATAGCCTCCATCTGGTTTTTTATTGACCACATTTATATACCGGCTATACGTTCGCAGTCTGTTTCATTTGGCATCTCTGGCTCACTGCAGACGCTTTGAACACCCTGCCAGGGGCCTGACTTCATCACCACCATCATCATCGTTATCAGTCTGTTGGGATGAAGAACCTGCTCTTAAATCTAGTTTGAAGGCTCAGCCTCCACATCATCAAACCAAACACAAACCATGAAACTTTAGGTAGTAGGTTTGAAGAAAGGAAGGATTCGTTTCACATAGAGGTCGTCTTTGTTTTCAGATTGAAGCAATGGGCTGTTTCAGCTGGTTTCTAGATCCAGAGAGGCGTTAGTGTGTGACCTGGAAACTATAAACGAGTGAAGAGTTCACTCAGAAAAGCAGCTGTTGGTGATGATGCACCAAGCATGTCTGGTTCTGTTTAGGTGGAGGATGAGTAAAACACACAGCAGGCAAAGTTCTCAGTGTTTCCAGAAGCTGTTTGAGAGCAAGCACCTCTTATTTATTTTATTTAAAAGGCTAGAGAGTAAATTACAACGCTTTTAAAGCATTTCAATCAATCTGGTTTTTACTTACAGGGATATAAATTATGATTTAAGGCTCCAGCTAATGATTCTTTTCATTTTTGATAATGGTGAAACAGAATCAGAAGTTCTTGACTGTGTCTTTAAATGTCTTGTTTTTGTTTCATCAGCAGTCTGAATTGCTTTGGACTGCTGTCTTTGTGAGGATGAGTTTCAGTTTTAAACCATCTTAATGAGGATGTTTCTGCATTGAGTACTAATATTAAGGACTGTTTGGAGGTTAAGATTAGAATTAGCTTTAGGGAGTGGTGGAAGTACTGTACTCAGGTACACTTTTGAGTACATTTTGTGCAACGTCACGCTTCTACTCTGCTACACCTCAGAGGGAAATACTGTACTTTATACTCCACTATATTTATCTACAAACTTTAGTTTTTAGTTACTTTGCTGATGTTAGCTGCTACATTAGTGATGCTAACACACTGATGCATCATTATTATACATTTTTCTGAAATGAGCATTTCTGCATATGGAAACTTTTTGTACTTTCAAGTATATTTCAGCGCTGATACTTTAAATGCAGCACATTTTCAAACTGTGGTACTGCTACTTTTACTTTATTATTTCAGCGAGGGTCCTCACAAGTATAGAAAGACAAACGTGCGCGGCTGTGTGTGTCAGGCAGGTGAGAGGCGGGATCACGTGGAGGTGTGTGCAGAGGGCGGAGTCGTCGTCCAGCAGCTGGCCCGGCGGATCGTGGAGGACGGCGGCGCAGCACTGATCGCAGACTACGGCCACGATGGAACAAAGACCGACACGTTCAGAGTAAGACGGACACTTTCACACTCAGCGGCCACTTTATTAGGAACACCTGGTCCAGTAAAACAGCCTGCTCCTAACATCTGTCTCCACAAAGCTCTCAATGTATTATTCAGGGGTGTGATTAAAGCCTGAAAATTTGATGCACTTGACTCATGCAGATCTGTAATCAAAAAAAAAAAAAAAAAAAAAAAGAAGGGGGGAGGTACAGGACCTGGTCTAGTGAAATGGAAAGGATCTAGGTTGACGTGTGTAAAGTATGAAGGATGTTCGTTTACACTCAACGAATTAGGCTCTATAAGCCTTTTCAGGCGGGTCGCTCTGCGCTCCTCATCAACAGACAGGCAAACAAGCGCTCCGGCTTATGTGTGACTGTTTGCTCTCGTCTCACGCACACGCCCGCTGCCAGAGTTGAAATGTCAAACTTTTTCCAACAGTTTCCAACAGATAGAGACTGATCAGCTGTTTGAGTTTCTTTAACAGTCAGGCCACCAGGTCTTAAACAGGCAACAACCTTTGCTGCTGTCTCTTATCCATTAAAAATCATCTATTAACTTCAACTGAACTCATTTGAAAGTTAGTAGTTACATTATTTAGTCATAGACTCAAT
Organism: Micropterus dolomieu; assembly: GCF_021292245.1. Lineage (NCBI taxonomy): Eukaryota > Metazoa > Chordata > Actinopteri > Centrarchiformes > Centrarchidae > Micropterus > Micropterus dolomieu. The sequence continues at coordinate 25,423,121 of NC_060159.1, read as the reverse complement.
TATTTCATGTTTCATGTTGCACATTTAGCTGTTGAAGTTTGGTAAAAATTAATACAAAATAATAATTATTATAGAGAGGTTGCGATGGCGCAGTAAATTAGACCATTGTCTTTGATTCCCACTGCAACACATCCATTAAATAACTTATTGTCATGGGTCCTGCTTTACCTTCCATGTTAGAGCCGCCGCCAGTTTAATCAGGGTGTCGGGTGGTCTCAGTATATTTTCCTGCTTTTTTGCCCTTTGCCAATCACATGCCTGATTATTGAGGTCATAGTTAAAGGTGGATTATGGGATTTTTATGAGATTATACATTATATTTATCATATTGAGTTTCTAAAATGCTGTAGTTCCTATTTACATACATGAGGGAGGAGAATATTAGAAACGTTATTTTATAAACCAAACCACTAATTGATTAATCGAGAAGATTATCAACAGATTAATCGACAATGAAAACAATCATTATTTGCAGCCCTACTGAATGCAGTCCAGTACATTTATTCATTAAGCCAACGCTTTTATCCAAAGCGACTTACAATGGCTGTCAGAGGTCGCACGTCTCTGGAGCAACGAGGGGTTAAGTGTCTTGCTCAGGGGATTGAACGCGGGTCATCAACGGCAAGCATCTTGTCCATTGTGCCATCACCACTCCAGTACAACACCACTAATGCTGAAACATATAACTTAATTAACTCCTCAAGGACAGCAAAAAAAAAACAGATTAAAGGAATCATAAAAGCTGACTTTATTGGATTGTATTAGACTGGATAGGTGTGCCTAATAAAGAGGACACTGAGTTTATATCAGACTGTAAATATATTTTAGTTTCTCTTCTCTAAACTCATCACGATGACTAAGAAATGCTGATAACACTGACAGCACGTTTGAGAAACATGTATAGATTTGTCAACCATCAGATATTTTACTCTGTCTCTTCAACATCTCTGATTAGCCGAATATCTTAGCTTAGCATAAAGACTGGAAAGTCCTGCTACCAGCACCTCTAAAGCTTTGTAATTAACAAGGTTTATGTGTTGAATCTGTGCAAAATGTAAAAATAATGCTGTTTTATGAGGAGGTTACGTACCAGACTGTTTCTTGACTTCCTGGAGTCTCTGCTGGTTTCCGGGCTGCTGCTGTGTGCTAAGCTAAGCTAACCTTGTAGCTTAGCTTAGCTGGCTGTAGTCTTACAGTATATTTAACTTGTTAATGTGTAACTGCACAACTTCCCTCACTTTACGGTTCATGAGTAATTCAAACACAGCATGTAAATATAACAAATTTGAACTTCCCTTTTTAGGAGGATGTAAGGAGGAGGCAAGCAAGGATTTTTTTAAAAATGTAATTCTTAGCCTATAATTTTACTTTGAGTCCACCTTGTGTATACTATAACCTTAATAAAGACACAGACCTTAATAAAGTCGGGGCGTTTTTGGACAGTTAGAACATTTTGTCCGGCCCTCTCTTCAGTTACAGTTGAAGGAAACAGATGTAGGAAGCAGTGAAGCCAATCTGCTGCAGACGGAGAGGAAACCGGAGTCGATGGGCTCGGCTCCTCTTCGGCCTCTCACATTTTTATTTTCTCAATTTAAATAAATTTAACTAATTCTGTATCGGTTCTGAATTTCGATAAAATTACATTTTATCAGCAGGCCTCTTATCAAAAATAAGTGAGATGTCCCGTAAAGCTAAATGTAACTCTGTGAACATATAATGCTCATTTTACTTTCTGCAGTTATGTGATGGTGCTTTAATCACATATTACGACTGCATGCGAGGGTTTCTTGGCTCAGAGAACTGACTGACTGATGGGAAACATTTCAGTTCCAAACCCAGAGAGAGAGAGAAAGTGAAAACATCCGAGGTTCAAGCCTGGTTTGTTTGCTTTTTAATTCGTCAGGGTTTTAAAGGTCATGAGCTCCATGACGTCCTGTCCTCCCCCGGCTCAGCAGACCTCACCACTGACGTGGACTTCAGCTACCTGCGGAGGATGGCTGGAGGGGGCGTGGCTTGCCTGGGACCCGTCTCTCAGAGGACGTTCCTGAAAAACATGGGCATCGACTCCCGAATGCAGGCGAGTCTGACGGTCTGACTGCCTTTTCAGAAGCAGTAGCTCAGCTGGTTTTCATCACTGATAACAGGAGGTATAATGGCGATGACGATGAGCCATGTGATAGTCATATTTTCTATCACTAAAGTTTCATCTAATTGAATCAAATGTTCTACAAGTGGATTTTTGAGGCTGATTCTGATATTTGAAATTTAGAGTTTTAAAACAGTCTAATAAATATATTCCAGCAGAGATAAGAAACATTTTTGAGGATCCATTAAATTCAGTTATGAAAGAACGGCACGTGGACATTTTACTGCAAAATGAACTTCATTGTTCTATGGTGGACAAACCTTTTTCTACCCAGGAACCCAGCCTTTCTGTGCTAACATTTAGTAAGACAGACAGACAGGACGACAAACGAACGAAAGAAAGAAATACTGGCTCAAAACAATCGATGTAGCTCTGAAATGCACCAGTTTCTCCAGTAATAATAATCTTTGGTAATACACACAATAATGGTGTGGGGTTTGAGACAAAACTCAAATTACCTCATGATCTTGTGCATATTTAAAGTTGCATTAATTAATTTTTTGGCCACATGGAGCCGAAAACACTGATATATCTGATATATAAATTACATTATGATCTTGTTGATCCTGTTGGTTTGCAAATAGCTGCCTATTTATATATCCGGCAGACACACAGAGCAACATTCATTCAGTTGGAGCCACGTGTCTGTGCACCTGATGAATGTAATGACAAATTTCCCTCTTTTTTATTTGTTTCAGCTGCTAAATGTTCCACTTTCTTCCCCAGCTGGTCACTAATTTTGACTGTTGGTGTCCAGTAGTTTCATCAAACTAACAACATACCGAAACTGTGAGCTAAAAAGTATAAAGCAAAACCTTTGACCTTAAACAGTCATGTGATTCATTGTTGATATTAGAAATACTGAATAGTGGAGGTTTAATGACTCATTTACTCCATACCAGAGTAAACTGGAAACCAGAAACGCATCCAGAGATTTGTAGGCGGTCCTCAAATTCACTGAGAAACGAACCCTCCCAGGCATTCAGGAACAGAAACCTTCAGAGGTTTTAACTCCCCTGTGGTTCTCTGCAGGTTCTGCTGAGGAACTGCAGCGACGAGTCCACCAGGAAGCAGCTGATCGGCAGCTACGACATGCTGACCAACCCCGCCAAGATGGGCGAGCGCTTCCACTTCTTCGGCCTGCTGCACCACAGTCGGCTGGCCAAACCCAAGAAACCAGAGGGGCTGAAGCTGGAGAAGAAGGACCCGGCGCCGCTGCCTGTGGCCGGATTCACCGAGCTCCGCTTCTCCTGAGGGATTTTTAACGGCCCGGAGGCTTTCATCCACACGTCAGAGAAGTCTGGAAATGATCTGAACTTTTCTAGAGAGGTTTTTCGAGCTTGGATGCAGGATATTTCAGGAGATCGCGGTCATGGGACGCTGCTGACATTAAAAAAAACGCAGACCGAGTGCACGTCTCTAATTTAGAGAAAAAGAAGAAATCTGCTGTACTTTACCAGAAATAATGTCCAACATGAAGTGAACTAACAGTTGTAAAAGGCATTTGATGCAAAATCACAAGAAAATAAAACATTTGTGTTGGTTTAACATTTATTTTTTGATATGAAACTGATGATATACAAGGTTGTCCAACAAAGTAAATTTTTCACATCCAAACAATCTTATCAACTTCTACTATTTTAAAGCCATGTTTCGTTATTTTGAACAGATGTCCCGGTCTTTAAAATTCAGAGCGCACCGACAGCTGATACGCAGAGTAAACGGTGACACCACTTAAGGTCAGAGGTCATCCCGCTGCAGGAGGATCTCTTTCCTCCCTGCTACGCCGTCGCTCGGGCCGTCTGCCTTCGTCCACATCTTGAAGCGGTTAGCTGAGCTCACAGTTGTGCAGCAGCCATTCACAACGAGCCCGCCGCTCCTCCGGTAGCAATTAAAAGATTCTGTTACACATGGGGGGGGGTCGCCTCTGCCAAAACAAGCAGCCGTCCCTCAGAGGAGCGGCGGAGTGAGGTGATCATGTTCAGGATTGGTAATTAAATGATCGTTTCCAAACATCCTGCTGCGGATCGTTATCAGCGTTTCCTCTGATTCAGGAGGGGCTGTGTGTTTCTTTTTCCTGACCAGGTTTGATGAGTCTGACTCATACATTTGGAAGAAATTAGAGGATTTTATTAAACGGCAACAACTGAAGAGGTTTTAAAAGGTTTCTCGCCTCTAAACCGCCGCCAGACAAAATCAGATGTTTTAGTGACGCTTTGGGTTTTGTCTTCAAATCTGACTTTAGTTTGGGATTAGACACAGTGGAACCAAATCTATCAAACTTTATTTATACAATGAACAGAAGATTTTGCAGCTTAAAAAAGGAGCTGAAACAAAAAACAAAATCTTTAACAAAGATTTGAAGGAGAAAGCAAACATATTGGTAAGATAGAACTTTATTAATCCTGAGGGAAACCCTTGAAGAATTGTTGACTGTTCATATCAGTACTTTTGTGCAAAATCCTCAGTTTTTCCTCAAATGTCTTCATCATCTGCGTTCAGAAGGAACTTTGCACCCTCTGTCTTTTGCCATAAAGCCTCTAAACTCTAAAGTAACCCAGTTGATTGATTGATATTAAAACTCCTCTGTAATTGCTCTTTAATCAGCAGCTGAAAGCGTTCAGACTTAAAAGTTCATCCTGCTTTATATCAAGCCAAACGTTACAGCCTTTTTCCACCACAGAAACTTATTTCAGGGTAGAAATCTTTGGGGTTTTTTCCTCCCCCAGCGCTCCTTATTTAAAAAAATGGTTTGTGGGGATTAAAGGATCCATGTGAATTATGCATATATACATGATTATGCATCAGTGATGCTGCTGTTGGTTGTAGGATCTGAGTTTTTTTCTACTTTTGCATCCATACAATGCTATGAATAGAGAGCCTCAGTCCCTCCCCTTCCGCCCTATGGGATCTAATTTCGGTACAGTCGTCAACGTCAAATATTTTTTTTACATCCCGTTTGAATTGTGCCCTGAATAACACGTGATGTTTGTCAATTTAAAAGATAATTTTGTCCGTCAAGAAAGTTGCAGTTGTGTCAGCACATCGTGTGTGTAATTCAGGGCACAAATCAAACAGGATAAAAAATAATTGTTGTCTCTCGTCGTTTACTACCCCACATATTATTTCCAAATAACGTCCCATGTCGGTCCACTGGAAGGGGAGGAAATAGGGCTCTATATAACAGCCTCAGCTGAATAACCAGCATATAAAAGGAGATTTTTCCAAACTAAACCATTCAGCTTTAATATCAAATCAAAATCATCCATATGACACAAGATTTTTTGCAAAAATATAAAAACGTGTGAATTAAATTCTCAGGCTGGAGTCAGATCGGGATCAATAACCCTCTACAGTTCAGTCTTTTTTTGTCCTCAGGCAGGTTTCCACAAAAAGACAAAGAAGGACAATAGCAGCTCAATTCTCAGCTCATCTTCATCCAAAGTTTCAGAAAGAATCGCTCTGAAAATAACTCTGAATTTGTTTCTCTGCAAAAGTATTACTTTATGATTACATGCAGCAGCCTGGTGTCGGCTCTTCCTTTTAACTGAATTGTGTTTTATGAGTCCTGAGTAACTCTTTATTTAGAATACCAACGCTAACGTTTACTGAACCTCGTCAACAGAGGTTGTGAGTTAACATGATCCATAATCAGAATGACCACAACAACTAAAGGGGACAGAGCGTTTGCTGTCGGGGCCCCGAGGCTCTGGAACAGCCTGCCCGAGGAAATCAGGTCGGCTGAGTCAGTGAACTCTTTTAAGTCCCTTCTTAAAACATACTTTTATAGGAGAGCCTTTCCCGATCTTATTTGACTTATTCTATTTTTATATTTATTTTAAACGTGTATTTTAGTCTCTTAAGTGTTTTCTTGCTTTTATCATGTATTTGTAATTTATTTGTTTTTACACTTGTTAAAGCACTTTTTAAATTGATTTTGAAGTGCTCTACAAATAAATATTATTATTATTATATATAACTGACAATAAAACCCAGGGTAATTTAAATTTTCTAATATCCAGTTATTAACTTACTGTAAATCACACAATATTCTGTTGTGTAAAATTAGCATTCAGCTCAAGATACAGCTCAGAGCTCAATCTGTGTTGAGTGGAGTCTGAGATGTCCTAAAAAGGCCACCGTACAGAGGAGAAACCCTTTTGATTTTGGTAATGAGACCTTTCCTCCTACGCCAACCTCAGAAAAAACTCAATTATTGCCCCTAGTGCTAGTCGTAAGGAGCCCTCATAAAACAGATTAGGAAGAAGTTTACTTTTGCAGACTAACAAACAAAAAGTTATTATCAGTGAAATTCCACCTTTTAAAAAAAAAAAGTTTCCCAATAGTGCAAAAACATCCCAACAAGGAACAATGGACTGAATTAACATTATAGTCTGTACATAATCAAGACATAACACGATTGGTTTCTTCTCAGTTCCAGTTAGCAGGACAGAAAAATACATCTCTACACAGCTTTATGAGATCTACAATGTAACGACGTCATTAAAATGTGCTATTAGATCTGGAAAAAGTGTATAAAGGCTCTGGATTTGTTTTTTTAACTAGCCCTTCTGCAGCAATTCTGGGGAAAAAGAAGTCCCTCCAGCTTTAGGCTCACAGGGTGTTTTTGTTATGGCTTGTAGAAAAATGCAGTGAAATAGGATAAAAAGGTAAAATGTGTTAAAATTCTCTGGACCTGAATTATCGCCGCATGTCACAGGGTCCTCACGCAGCTCACCAATTACCACGAAAAGACATTGTCCCGCAGAGTCTTGATGAAAGCTCGCAGTGTCCGCTGCAATCTGCCGCTTCCTTGTAGGAAATGTTTACCCTCCGGGGGCCACTAGGGGTCCTCCTCCATGTCGTCCAGGTTGGGAGACATGATGAAGTGTTTGGGGTAGTGCAGGCCTCTCTCGTCAGCGTACTCCTCCCAGCGGGCATCGTCGCTCTCGTGGGTGATGTAGCGCTCGCCTCGCCGCGTCTCGAACTCCCTGAGGTCCAGCCAGGTCTGGTAGTCCTGCAAGATGACGAGAGCAACAGGGGAAAGAAATTCAAACCCAAGGAACCACCAAAACATCCCAGAAAACTTTGTTCTCAAAGAGCTTTTTACTGCGAGCGACATGTTTCAGCATGAACGCGACACTTTCTGGCAAAGTTTGAACAGTTCTGGATATTTTATTTGACAGATTTGTGTTTTTGTCTGTGCTCTTTAACCGAACTTTAAAAGAGTACACAGCAGATTTATTACTGCATTCAACAGTGTTAAAGAGGTCATATTATGCTCATTTTCAGGTTCAAAATCTTATTCAGTGGTTGTACCAGAACAGGTTACATGGTTTCATTTTCAAAAAACACCATATTTTTTGTCATACTGCACATTGCTGCAGCTCCTCTTTTCACCCTGTGTTGAAGGCTTCGTTTTAGCTATGGAGTGATACATCTTGTCTCTAAATGATCTTTCTTGGGAGTTGCACATGCGCAGTTCCTAGTTAAGGACTACTAGCCAATCAGAAGCAAAGAAGGGCGGGTCATGAGAAGCCGGTAAACACGGCTTCTGTTCAGCTGTACATCCCCTTACCAGCTTAGCAACATGGACTGGAGCGAGAGTTTCAGAGTGGTGAGTTATTAATCAGTTCATCCATAAAGTTTTAACTGAGCTCTGTCTCTCCATCACAGTAACAACTTCATGTCCATTGACTGCCTGGAGCGTAGCTATAGTGTTTGGAAGGGAGAGGAGAGGTGTGTGCTGTAGCTCACTGTTTTTCCACTGGTGTTTTTGAGGGCGTGTCTGACTAGTCGCTTGGCGAGCGTTATGACGCACATTTTGCTGTGATGTCACACAGGGATCAAAGGGAAGCGCCTGGACTACAAACGAGCTGTTTTCAGGCAGTTCAGAGCAGAGCTTTCTGTGGGAGATGGGAACTCCCTTTGGGCTGGACTTTGGGCTTTTTCACTTTGCAAATCTGTTACATGCACAAAAAAAAGATATAACTCAATAAACGAGAGGGGAAAAGCTAAAAAGCATAATACCACCTCTTTCATAAAAAAAAAGAATCAAAATCAATGCAGCAGAACCAGAAAGATTGTCTTTTTCATTCCACACTTCCTTGTCAAAACCTGGTGCCTACATTACCCACAATGCAACAGGATAGCTAACAGTTTGGTCGTAGATTTAGGTGTGTTATGCTAGTAGCCTTTAGCCTGCAGCACAGATGGGCAGCGGGCTACAGAGGTCTGGTGAGTCCACTCCACACCAACAGATTTGTTTCAGTTTCAGACTTGCAGTCTTCAACCTTCAACGCTGACTCGAGTGACATCACTTTATCAGACTTCACGCAGCTTCCTTTTTTTCAAATATGCAGTAGTACTCCACAACACTTGGAACCGGGCACTGATGTACGTTCCTCTTTCAGTTTCAGAGGCTCTAAATCAATAACGCACGTTTTGCAATTGGATTACAGTTAGGTGTTTACCTGCGCTTAAATAGTTGGGTTGCTTTCTGCAGTTACTTGATTTCTTAACATTACGTGAAAAAGAAATCTGATTTTCATGAGCAGGGTGGGGGATGAGAGAAATCTGATTCCCGGCTGGATTCTTCTGGAGAAAGTCGACCTCTTGGCCACGTATACATGAAAGTGAGTTTTGTGCTTTACAGAGACTTCAGACAGGGAAAGTGTTACTGGGCATCTTTGTTTTCTTAATAAAAATTCAATAATAATCGGCTTTCAAAACATAAAATTTAACTTTTTGTATAATTCAGGTAAGGACATGCACACTCAATAAAAGTCAGGAAGCAGCGTATTGTATCACTACAATACTTAAATATTAAAGTAAAGGTTGCAAAGTAAGGTCTGATTACTGACTCGCTGCTTTTTTACACCAGGTCAACACGTGTAAACACAAATTACTGTACAAGCGTAACCTGATCTCTCCGAGTCATCCTATTACTTAAGTGCAGGTAAAGAGACCGTCTGATTATAGCTCTCGCACGCAGGTGACTCCTCTGTAAGATATATAATCATCCCGTCAGCCGGTGCCTCCACTTCAAAACGTTTTCTGGCAGCTTTGGTTTTTAGTTTTTTATGACAGAGTTTTCACGTGTAGAGTGACTTTTTTACTTTTCTGAAAGCTGTAAGAATACCATCTATTCACTTAGACACCTTTCACGTCCTGCGTGGCTTGTAAAGGTGAAAAGCAGTTTGGTTACCTGCAGCCAGGGGTGGCTCAGGGATTTGTCCACGCTGTAGCGCTTCCTCATCTTCACCTGCAGCAGGTTATTAATGACGTCTGTGGCTGTGAGGAAGAACAAACACTCGCTGTCAACATCTGCACAGAAAATCTGCTTTGAATCTGAAGTTTTTCCATCAGATCCATAAAAAAAACAAAAAAAACCCACAAGTGTCAGGAAAATAAAAGGCAACTGAGCTTTGAAGTCAGTAGTTTCATGACACTTGTGTTTAAAATTCACACTGTATCATCCCTTTGCTTTAGAATTAAATAATTACTAATCCACAACCATGTCTCAGTTTTATTTTAAAAAAGAAATGTATTTAACTACTCAAATAAAACAGCATTTAAAAAGGTAAATCCTGTTAGCTTTTACCCCGGCTGTACCTCAAAATGTGTCAGCTGAGTAAACTACATGTTCTGTGTATATACGCAAAACATATTAAGCATATTAAGTTAAATTCTTAAATCTTATGAACCTAAATTTCCACAAAATTACGAAACTCAGGGCCTCACAACATGTCTGGATTCTACAAGTGCAGCTTCACCTAAAAAACAATAGTTCCAAGACGTTTACATGTTCATCTTTTAATTAAAAAAAAGATCTCAGCTGTAAGGTGTCGGCTCAATTTTACTGTAACTCTGAACTTGTCTTATTATTTTCTCTCCAGCACTACAAACAGTTGACAGGACAATATCTACATCTGTTGAGACACTAGTCCTCAAGTATGCTTGCATTTATTTGGGGCTGCAACATCCAATAATTGTGTCATTATTATCTGCAGACCATTATCTAGGTTAATTACTTGGTCT
>NC_060159.1:25379004-25412835 GCF_021292245.1 Micropterus dolomieu | reverse complement strand
TTTTTATGACAGAGTTTTCACGTGTAGAGTGACTTTTTTACTTTTCTGAAAGCTGTAAGAATACCATCTATTCACTTAGACACCTTTCACGTCCTGCGTGGCTTGTAAAGGTGAAAAGCAGTTTGGTTACCTGCAGCCAGGGGTGGCTCAGGGATTTGTCCACGCTGTAGCGCTTCCTCATCTTCACCTGCAGCAGGTTATTAATGACGTCTGTGGCTGTGAGGAAGAACAAACACTCGCTGTCAACATCTGCACAGAAAATCTGCTTTGAATCTGAAGTTTTTCCATCAGATCCATAAAAAAAACAAAAAAAACCCACAAGTGTCAGGAAAATAAAAGGCAACTGAGCTTTGAAGTCAGTAGTTTCATGACACTTGTGTTTAAAATTCACACTGTATCATCCCTTTGCTTTAGAATTAAATAATTACTAATCCACAACCATGTCTCAGTTTTATTTTAAAAAAGAAATGTATTTAACTACTCAAATAAAACAGCATTTAAAAAGGTAAATCCTGTTAGCTTTTACCCCGGCTGTACCTCAAAATGTGTCAGCTGAGTAAACTACATGTTCTGTGTATATACGCAAAACATATTAAGCATATTAAGTTAAATTCTTAAATCTTATGAACCTAAATTTCCACAAAATTACGAAACTCAGGGCCTCACAACATGTCTGGATTCTACAAGTGCAGCTTCACCTAAAAAACAATAGTTCCAAGACGTTTACATGTTCATCTTTTAATTAAAAAAAAGATCTCAGCTGTAAGGTGTCGGCTCAATTTTACTGTAACTCTGAACTTGTCTTATTATTTTCTCTCCAGCACTACAAACAGTTGACAGGACAATATCTACATCTGTTGAGACACTAGTCCTCAAGTATGCTTGCATTTATTTGGGGCTGCAACATCCAATAATTGTGTCATTATTATCTGCAGACCATTATCTAGGTTAATTACTTGGTCTATAAAATGTCAGAAAAAAGTGAAAAATGTAAATCACATTTTCCCACAGTTCTTGCTGATGTCATCAAATGTCTTATTTTCTCCAACCAAAACATCCAAAACCCAAAAATTTTTAGTTTAAAATCATATAAAACATGGAAAACCAGCATATCCTCACATGGGAGAAGCTGCAACCAGAGACTTTATTTGTATTTGAGCTTTAAAAATGCCTTAAATGATGAATAAAATCATTTGTTTTCAAACAACTAATGATAAATCCACCAATGGTTGCAGCTCTACATTTATTAGCTGCATATTGAGAGGTTTTCTTGATTTTTTTGATGCTACAGTCTCTTTATGTCATAGTTTTTTTTGATAATTTATCTCACGAGGACTCAAAGCGTCTCTTACCCTCCTCTGAGATCTCCTTCCAGGGGTTGGGCGGGTACATGAAGGCGGCGTTCTGGATCTGGTCGTTGATGTCCTCGTCTTCGTTGAAGGGAAACGTCCCGCTCAGGCTGACGTAGATGATGACGCCGACCGACCACATGTCCAGAGATCGGTTGTAGCCTTTGCTGCGGAGCACCTCGGGCGCCAGATAAGCTGGAGTGCCGACCACCGAGCGACGGAACGACTTCTCCCCGATGATCCGAGCAAAGCCGAAGTCACAGAGCTTCACCTGGAGGAACAGAGGAGTGATTATTCCTCCAGAGTTAGAGGCGGTGATTGTGCATCCCATCAGACACGAAAAGCAGCGGAAAGGAAAGAGATTTGAGTTTGCTTTTTTTCTTCTCACCTGAGGGAAGGGTTCTGCTGAGGCCAGGAGAACGTTCTCCGGCTTCAGATCACAGTGGACGATGTTCTTGAAGTGAAGATGTCTGAGGGCGACCAGGATCTACGGACACAACGTGTGCAAGCACAGATTTAACACATAGCAAGTCCAGACCACAAGTTCAGTCTTTGAGATCTATCAAGACAAATGACCTTTCTCTGCTTCACTCAGGCATCAACATGAATCATTCCTACAGCTGACTGGACAAATGCTTGCTGGCATTTAATTCACACATACAGACTCAAAACAACTTTAAACAAAGTCGTTGTTCTTTAAAACTGTAAAATTTCTCCTGAATGTTGCATCTATGTCAGTTAGCTCTACATCTACACCACCGTGTTTAAAAAGCATTAATGGGCTTTTCGGTCTGTAAACATCAACATCAGAGCTGCAACGATTAGTAACTTCATCAATTAGTCAATCAAAAGGGAATTAGTCAGCTATTAATTTACTAATCTGTTAATCCTTTAAGAAAACTTGTTGCAGCTTCTCTGATGTGAGAACTTGCTGATTTTCTCTCTGTTTTATATCTTTTCTCTGTTGAGGTTCCCGGATGTCACTGACCTGCGTGACCAGGAACTTTGTGAGGCGTTCGGGCAGTCGGCTCTTCTCACTGGATAAAATCATCTCCAACATGTCCCCGTGTAGCTTCTCCATGACGACGAATACCTGCTCGGGCGTCTCGAACATGCACTCCAGGTTAACGATCCCCGGATGGTGGAGGTTCTGTCAGAAACAGCAGGGGAACAAAATTAACTACAGCTTGGTCACTTAAACATAGTTTTAGTGTAGTTTTTGTTTTAATGACGTCGCCTATCGAAACGATCGAGACCAACATGGTACCGAATGGCATCGGCACCAACAGGCGTGTTCGCTGTGGTCCGTGCTTTAAAATATCCAGCATGTCTGCGTCACGGTAATACCAGAAAACGTATCTCTCAGTTTCTCTGCCAAATATACTCTGGCGGCTGTTAACATACCTGGGTGGTCCCATAGGTAAAGCCTGTGCGTTGTTATTTTGGTCCCACAGGTATTAATCATGGTTAAGAACTTCCAGGATTGATTATGTGAGACCAGTCCCTGGTCATGGCCGATCAAGCTGAGAACCAAAAGTCTCTCGGTGCATCTCAAATTTATATTAAAATATTTTCTTTTCAGTTTCATTTTCTTTTTAGTTGATTTGATAGGTCATCAAATGAAGACGGAAGAAAAGTAGATAATCTAATGAAATGCACTATAGCATGTAAAATAAGACGTGAAAGATGAATGTGAGTTAGTGCAGAGTTGTCTTTAGATGAGCTTAACCTCCCTAAATTAGGATGTTTTAGTCTAAGAGTGCAAACAGCTTGTTTCTGCTTCATGATCACATTTTATCTCACTTTGTTCATCTTGTCTTAAGCTGTGTCGTACCTGGAGAATGGCCACCTCATTCCTCAGCTGGCTCTCCTGCTTGGTGGGAAACCTCATTTTGTCGATGATTTTGATCGCCACATCTCTGCCGGTCTTCCTGTGTTTACCTGCAGAGGACGAGAGGGACGGGATAACATTTTAGCTCTCTACTGACAGCTTTATTATTCTGTAATTCAAATAGAGTGATGTGTGGGAATCAGCTGGGATAAAAGAGAAACCTGATGATGACCCACAGAACCAGCAATCTATATTTCAGAGACGGATCATTATATCTCAAATAAAATGCTGTGAGCCCCTTTCTGGCAGATCTAGCTGGTGACGTGATCACATCAGGCTATGATTTTACATTTTCTGCCATGTGACTCACCTCCATAAACAATCCCAAACTGTCCGGAGCCGAGGACTTCGTCTGCAAAGATCTGATACACTGAACTGATATCCTGGAAAAACAAAGAGACCAGACAGGATTCACATAACGTCAAATTAAGCTATTAAAAACAATGAATGGGTAAATCAGACATTCTGCTCTGTGACACTAGAATATGAAGATTATGTCTTCCACAAAGTGAATTTGGAGGCCCACAAGTGGCACATAAATACATTTCAGTAGTAAAGTAGGTAAATGGGGCAAAACATTGATGGTTAGCCACATTTTTAGGCGTCCATGGTGAAGTGTTATAAAGAATTATAACATGTTAACATGTACACGTGCTAACAAGTGGGACATGCTAAACAGCAGCAATACACAACAGTTTCATTTTAACATGCTAACTATGGGCATGTTAACATGCTATGTAAGTATGCTAATGTTAAGGTGTGTTCAGCAGTGATGCAGGAAGTATTCTGAACCTTTACTTCAGTACAATTACTAACACCACTCTGTAAAAATACTCTTATTCTACTTAAAATTGAGCATTGAAAATGTTACTTAGGTAAAAATAATTAAGTAATAAAGTACTCATGCAGAAAAATGTACCCTGTGTTAGTGTATTATATAATTTGATTTTAATTATTCATGCATTTTTAGAAAAGCAGGATTGTAGTAGTTGGTTAATAATGTATGTATTTAATTATATGTAGTACTCTTAAAAAATCTGTTTAAACTGAAGAATTTGTTTTTTTTCTTCAACACAGAACATCGGCGTTGGGTCGGGTTTATCATATGAGAAATTTGTCATAACCACAGTGAATGATTGTAACAACAGAAGGTAATGTGAGCGATGACTTACCACATTTTCTTGTATCTGGGAGTTGGACACTGATATGCTCATAGATAGCTCCTCTGAGGAGACACAAGACAAAAAGAAAAACGTACACATAAATGTGTTGAGCCACAGATGCTGTAACTCATAAACCACACACACATGTAAACTTCCTCACTTACAGCCGAGGCGTGTGAGGTTTTATTTTTCTAACCTTCAAATCATTAAAATCTCATTTCCCACGTTTCCTTGTTTGTTTAAAAAAAGATGAGGGAGGAGATTCTCAGCTGAGATCAAACCAACAGGTTTGTTTGTTCAACACGTGATGAAAGAACACCGAGGATGTTTCCAGGTGCGATCTCCAAATCATTTTCCAGATTTCACAAAATATTAAAGCCTCTACTTCCTGTCTCTTTCTATATGTGTTTAAGTACACGTAAAGGAGACTCTCTCCCAGCGTCACAAACTGTTCATTCAGCATGACATTTAAAAGCAGAGGGCGCTTTCTGTCTGGAGGAAACCCGCAGCTGCGAGTGAATTTCCACTGACGAGTGGATATTGATTTCAGATCGCTGGCTGGGGTTTGATCGGTTCATCCCTCTGCGATCAATACGGACAGTCTGCTGTAGGTAGGCGGCCTGTTGATATCCAGGTCATCGGTTAGGTCATCATTCAGAGAGTTTACGTAACTTTATCGACAGAAATGTAAACTGTGGTCCAGATCTGTACTCGACTGTTAAGTCTTAAATAATAGCAACTTTATCGACCTTAATGGAAAAGGCTTTAATTTTAAACCAGGATATTGTGTCTTTTTATATTTAGTTAATTTTAGTGAAAATTTATATCTGCTTTCCTCATTAATGTTCCTGTATTTTTGAGCAGAATCCATGACTTTGAATAAAGTGCAGGAAGTTTCATTCACAAGATTGATATAAATGTCACGTCTGTGCGTTAAGTGGGGAGACAGAGTTAGGACGTGGTTAGCCTAGCTTAGCATAGAGACAGTAAACAGGGGGAAACAGCTAGCCGTGCTCTGTCCAAAGACCGAAAATCCACTTTAGCAGCACCGCTAAAGCTCAGTAATGAACAAGTTGTGTCTAGTCTGTTTAATCAATACAGAAACAGACATGTAAAAAGTACAGTCTGTGGTTTTGTTTGGTGTATTTCTTCATGAATAACAGTGAATCTGAGCTATCCTGCTGCATCTTTGGCTACAGCACGGGTTGCCAGATATGAGCAATGACCTGGCAACCTCACGGTGACAACAAGACTTCAAGAAGCTGCAACAAGATTACAGCACATAACTCCCCCTAAAACTGACATGTCCTTCATCCATAATAATTTGTGTTATATTTTATAATTACATTCTCACTTTTAACAACACTACAGTTTCCTGGAAGAGGAGAGACATTAGTGTTCACAATTAAAGAATATTATGTAATAATGTTATGTAAATACAGACAAAACATATAATTATATATTGTTATTTTGCAGAAATGAAATCACCTGCAATAAAATCTGTTATTGTGAGAAGAAGCATTATGAAGTAACATTTCATAACAATCAGCTAAGTTAGAAAATGGTTTTGAATTATCTCACAGCGTCACAGTTACATCACGTTTTGTTTTTTATGTTTACATATTGACATTTGCAGCCAATAGAGTCATAATGAACAAACAAATCAGAACACGCAGCGTTTATGTAACTTTATTGACACTATTAAAGCTTCAGTGGGTTTGATAATGTTTAATATTTGCCTGCTTTGTTTTTATTCCATGTCTTTTTTTATTCTTGTCATCTTTTTGGTTTTATGTTCCTCTGTATTACAGCGACAAAGGCCCACTGTTGGACTGTTAGCAAAAGCCCTGTTACATCATCTGTCCATTAACTTATTGATGTGTGTTGCTGTAATTTAATTGCAAAACAAAACATCTATTTTTGGAAAGAAACTGAAGCTTGATGTTAATTACTCAACAGGTGGAAAACACAGCTGACTGCACAACTGTTTTATAACAATGAAAGGCTTCCATAATACTTATTGGTGTTTTGTTTTTTTTCATGCCGTGAGGTCCATTTAGGTATTTAGTGCAGAATAACTCAAACTTAAAACTCTTGTTTTCATCCAAAAAGACACTTTAACCTGAGATGAATGAGAGCGGAAAATCCTCTGAAATCCCTTCAATCATGTTAAAATGTCAGCAGGCAGTGTGAGTGTGAGTGTGTGTGTGTGTGTGTGTGTGTGTGTGTGCGGAGGTGGGGTTGTATAACAATTGTCTTCTGAAACAATATTTGGAAGCTCTTCACAGACAAATCCAGACATGCATTAAAACATAAAAACATATCAGAGACTAATCTGATTTTTGAAAATGACTCCATTTCAGTGTCAAAGGTTAAAAGACATGCAGTTACATTTCCAGGGTGTAGGGTTCATTTCCTTGTAAAGGTCAGTGTGGAGGACTCTGCAACAAAATCTGTCTTTTGTTATATATTACATATCAATAAAGGTTTTCTAATGTTTTATCTCCTTTACTGGAAGTGTCTCCCCTGTTGCCCTGAAAACTAGTGGAGTGCCTCAGGGATCATTTTTGGAACCAAGGTCACATCGTACTTACATACACATAGTACATTGGCATTTGTTAAATGATAATACTGGTGATATTTTATGTTTTACTCAATGACCAACATTGTCCTGCTGCCATATTTATGCAACAAATGAACCTCATATTTCCGCCTGTTTGACAGTGGCCATCTGTTTTGGACATTTTTGGAAACTTTATTAAAAATTTAACTATATATTTGTGAGCTGTTTGTCTTCTGTAGACCATAACACATTTGCACCTAAATGGATTTCTAAGAACCTGCAGTTTATATGCAGAAAGAGCACCAGCAGCTGCCAGATTTAAACAACAGGGTGATCGGCCATTTTTGTTACAACGCCATGTAGCTGCCATGTTGTGATTGGCTGAATGTATCTAAGTGCACGTGCAAAATTGACCTTGAAGTGTGTGTATCCTCACTCATCTGTGCAGCTTAATCAACTGTCTAGCATAAGACAAGTAATCCAAGACATCAGCATTAGTCCAGACACTATTAGTATTTATCATACTATAAACTGTGCAAACAGTATCCTCTGGCTACAGAAAACAAACTACTTTGAAATACACTTTTTGTAAAGATGTATAAAAATGAACTTTAAGCCTTAGCTATATTGCTTTTTTTTTTTTCGAAAGAGAACAATAAGTTGGACTCATGTTTGTGGGGGTTACTCACTGTGGTCCTTCCCCTGGCCAGGCCCGGTGCCGACGCTGGCCTTGGGCGTGACCGGCATCATCGCCTGTCGGATGGCCTTCTCCCAGCTATGGCCGACGTCCCGCCCAACGCCGGACGCCGCCAGCACGGGGTTGTGGTACAGGCTGCTGTTGTCCTCCCCGACATAGTACACCATGTTGGCTGTGATCACCTCGAAGCAGTGAGGGTTGCTGCCCTGTGGCAGGCTGCCGAAGTCCTGCGCAGGCTCCACCTGGAGGATCTCGGAAAGGGGGATCTCCTGTAGTTTTATAGAATAAATGAAAAATGAAATAGAAAAATTAAGATTCCTGTCACATACAAGCCCAAAAGAAGACAGACGTAATCAAAAATTGTTCCTCTTGTTGGGCGAACCTCTTTCAGCTCAGAAACCCAAACCTCTTCCCTCAAAACTCTGGTAAATTGTACTTGTTGGAACCATTTTATGAGTCATTTCAGCCGATAAGAAGCATCCACAAAGGACACAGTTTCAGCTGGTTGCTACTCCCAGCTCCCTCCATCTTAACACCTCTCCTCTCTCTGCTGAACTGTGAGACGCTCTTTGAATTTCAGTGTTTGAAACTTCCCTTCCTTCCTTTTCTGGCAGAGTGCACCCCCTCCTCCCAAACCCTAAACCCTGCCAGATCAAACATATAAAGGAGAGCGATCGGCCCAGTGGTGTCTTCATGCCGCTCAGTGTCAGCTCAACGTTTTGTGTTTTGCCAAGTTTGCCCCCCCCTCCTCACCCCAAACCACGATCACATCTATTCATCCTGCCGCTCTGATTAAAAGGCAGGACGTGCCTCAGCCCGTTTGGGCACGAGGCGGCGTGGCGACGAGCCAAAGAGACGGCAGGGAAGCGACCCGAGGTCCCAAAAACCACCACAAATCTCTGCCGCGCCCCCCTTCCCTCACCCCGCTCTCCCTTTCTCTTCAAAGGAAGGTTTCTGCAGCGCTTTGTGGTAAAGGTCACCAGGTCGCTGGCAGACATAACATGAAAGGAGGTGGACTAAGAGAGAGGAAAATGATAGATGAATGAAAGGAGCTGCAGCTGCACTGACCTGAATTGACATGTGATCATTTCAAATTTTGAGGAAACAAATTTTAACAAGTTGGAGAAACTTTTGAGTTTCTGAGTTCAACCTTTAACCTCGTGCCTAATTCCTGATCTCACATCATACTACAGGCACGAGAAGTGTTTCCAAATGGTTGGCTCAAATATACTAGTTCTGGTCAACAGTTTCACCATCATAGACAGTGTGTGCTCAAGATATACCAAACCGAAAGCAACTACAGCAACTGTATTGATGCTTGTTGTGCAGAAACAGTTGATTAACAGGTCAGTCGATGAGCAGAAAGTGGTTTCACTCGTTCTTTGGTTCCAACTCCTAAAATTTCAGGATTTGAGGCTGTTCTCCGTTTTATATGGAGCCACCAAAGGGTTATGGTGGGATTATATTTTCCTAACTATTTTTGCCTTCCTTGCAGCAGCTCTGCCTGGCTGTGCTAGCTGAAGCAGTGGCTGTTTGTGGCTATGGCAGCTGTACTGTTCTCTCTTTACTCTTCTTTTATTCGCCAAGAAAGCATCGTTAAGCCACACAGGATTTGAACCTGCGGCGCTTCTATCAGATACGACGGATGTGTTATCAAAACACCACCGGAGTTCAGGAATACAGTAGCTTCAATACCACGCTCAGCCAAGTCACTGCACAACCCCTGCATGTTGTTAGTGTTACTCCCATCATAAACTAATGTGTCACACCCTTTAACATGGGAACGGTCAGTCATCTCGTGGCTATAGTCATAATCACAGCTTCAGTCTGTTTCAATCAGCCGCTGTAATAACACAGTGCAGAGAGCTAGATTAACTAGCTCCTAATAGAGTTTAGTCTTTCTTTACTGATCAGAGGAAACATAAAAGTAACACAGATAAGAAATCAGCACAGTGAACCATACAGATCTTTTTCATTGATGTAGATCTAAAAAAATATGTATTAAACATAAACTGAAGCAGCTTAAAAATATATATATCTTCTGTTAGCGTCACTGTGCCGTGCTCTGTAGTGTTGTAGTCAAGACCGCCCAAACCGAGACCAAGTCAAGACCAAGACCAGAGTTTATCAAGACCAAGACAAGACCAACACATTTTTAATTAGGGTTGTTGGTTGCATTTAAAGCAATACGTTTTACATCCAAAAAAAGTTAGGATGTTAACAAATAAATCAGCCAATGCAAAAGCAATTTATTGATATTCCCAAAGTTATGGTCTTGACTGGTCTTGAAATAAAATCCAGTCCTCAATGTCCGAGACCGAGACAAGACCAAGTACAAATGCGGTCGAGACCAAGACCATCAAATAGTGGTCTTAAGACCGGTCTGGAGTACTACACCTAGTTGAAAATATGCTGTTTGGGAATGCATAATGTGTAGTCTGCAGAAGAAAATGTTTACGTCACTACTACATCCAGCAAAACACACTGTTGAAAATATGCTGTTTTGGGAATGCATAATGTGTAGTCTGCAGAAGAAAATGTTTACGTCACAAGTTACTACATCCAGCAAAAACACACTGTATGAGGATGAGATGTCAAAACTATGACATTTTAAGTGTTTCTCATTTGTCGTTTAGAAGCTTTCCTAAGTGGAAAGTAAACAGCCTGAACTGATACGAATGATTACAGTGAATAATCTGGTCATAATTAGACAGTGAGGTGTGTTAATGTCTCATGAATGTTACTGTATGAACCCGACTCCCTTCAGTCTTCTCTTCACGTCGCTGCTTTGTTTGGCCGAGCAGCTGAAACAAGATCTGAGCCGACCGGGTCTCCTACCTTGTAAAACTTGGCTCCACTTTCATTCTGAAACAGAGTCAGACTCTTGCTGTCCAGCCTCCAGTAATGTCTCTTCCTCTGGAAAAGACAAAATAAAACTTCATCAGGATAAAAACTTCAGCGATTAGAAAGTGTTTTATTTCAAGATTTACACGTGTATGGTGGATTTCAGCCACAGGATTAGACAGAGGTCTTCTTTCTCAGTCACAGATGCATGATACAAGTCCAGCAGGTCACATTTTACATTTTACCCCAGTACTGTACATAAGTACATATGTGAGGTAATTGTATTTGGGTTCGAGCCAGAGCTGTGTACAAATACCTGATTTGTTTTCAGTGCGCACACAGAACAAACACATACTCACTGAATTTGACAAAAATACATTAGAATCAATAGCCTAAGAGCTTCATGAAATAAAAAACAATTTATTATTTCTGCAATACCCATTCAATGTATTAACATTCACTGAATGGCTCCGCATAGTAGTCTTGATTATTATTGGCGCAGTCCGCAATTTCCGCCCAGGGTTCAAAGTGCCTACACAATCAACAAGGGGTTCACAGGAAATAAGGCAGCAATATTGGAGACGTTCACTACATGTACGAACAAACGATGGCTCGAACTCAGCTTGAGTAATTTGTGATTTCCAGCCTCGATGTTAACTGTTCACTCCCCTACCACAGCTGTATCAGAGCCGGATTAAGTTACTGCTGATGCTAACTAACAATCAACTAAACCGTTATTTGAGGAGAAGAGTCGACTTGGTCAGTTAGAAGAAAGAAAGCAGGAAAACCAAAACCTCAACTCCATTCGGGAGCTGCACTTTGTCGTTAGGACGGGTATCATTCCAACACAGACCTTTTCTCTTTTAACACTTAAGTCAGTTACTGGCGTGCATCCGATGACTGCTCGTTGAGGTATTATTGATAGACATATGGCCTGCTGCTAACTGTAGCCACCGGCTAGTTAGCTGTCCTATTAGCTGACTCTACCTGGACTGGGAGCTCAGAGCGCTGGTGGAGTGTTGGTGTTTGTTTACACCTCTAGCACAGGAGCTTTGGACCGAAGAGGTTATCAGGCCGTGTTCGGGCAGGGACATGAGTAACGTTATAAATCATCCATCATCTAAATGACTCCACGAGTATTTGTTCTTGTGAAGTTGGAAGTTATTTATTGTGTGTTTCACATTTATATGGCCTCAACTGTGCGATTTAGTGCCACTGCTCGTTTTTCCCTGAAGCTTCTGTTCATTACTATAATTCACTGCTACAACTAAAAGGTAATCATCATTTTTTCTGACATTAGCAGAGGCCCCTCTCCTTTTCAGGAAAGGTGGTGTAATTACACAAACTATCACTACAGGGCTTTTTGTTCATCAGATTTCTCCTCGTGATGTACGTTTCTTAAGATAAACCCGTCTGTGCCGTATATTTGCTGTATCTTTTGTGTTTTGTATCTCCTCTCACCAGGTTGTCGCGGCTGGTGTAGTGGACCATCCAGCCCTCTTTGACCACTGTGGAGCTTTTCCTCTTGGTGTGTTTGATGGACTGAACCACACGCATCAGAGGGATGTTACTGCTGGTGGACGGGCTGCACGTCAACAAATATAAAACAGACGTTTTAGGAAATGCATCAACTCAAATTATTTATCTTTCTGACTTAGATGGACGATAAGTAAATAAAGTTTATTCTGCTTCTTTATACAAACTATCCTCAATACTAATCTTATTTGTTGATTCTTTTAAACTAATTGACTTGTACAAATAATAATGCAATATATACTTTTCTAAATAAATTTTTAATTTTAAAGTATCACAAAGCTTTAACCAGTACCCATCTAGCATATTCTGAACCAGCATCACCTGATGGCTCTGAGCGTCTCGTCATCCTTCTCGCCGTCCGTGCAGGGACCCTCGATGAAGAAGAGCTTGTCGTCCTGCTCGTCCATGCTTTGACCGCCGTCGCTGTTGGCGTCGCTGTTGTCCACCTCCATCGTTGCCTCGGAGTCCAGACTGGGACTGGCTGGTTCTGCAGAAACACAAAGTCAAGAGTCTGAGTACAAGACACTGAACTAACAGACAGGTTTTTTAAAAACTATAAAAAGATTTCATTAAGCTGCAGTTCCTCTGATGGCCACAAGGGAACTGCATTGACGTGAACGGGAAAATCGCCATATTCTCTCCAGAACTAATACATAATAATGGACTTTATATAAATAGCACTTTGTTTTAAACAGTTACAAAAGTGTTTAAAATAAAACAGACAGGAAAATAAAAGGAAAACAATAAACAAGGTAAATAAAATAAATACACATTTCAAAAAAGTCTGATTATTAGGAACTAATTTCACTTCATCTAACGTGAATCTTGGCATTGGTCTCTTGGCCTTTGCTCAGCCCCAGTACGATTCTAATTCAAAGGCATTTCGTACAATCCAAATGCCTGAGGTGTTCTTACCATCAAAGATACTTTGGGAGCTGACCTACAGTATGTGGACTTGGGGTAAACAAGTATCCCAGCATGCATTTTGCAGAACTCAGCCAAACACACAACTGTCATAATGTTTGAACAGCAACTGTTTGTGAAGTTTTGAGATTTTTTAGGCAAGAAATTATCTATTCAGGTGTCAAATACACCGATCAGCCATAACATTATGACCATATAAGACTGATTATTATCTCATCATCATGGCACCTGCAAGTGAAAATTGTGTCTTTATAGTTGAAATGGTAGAAGCAGGAAAAATGGGCATGTTTGAATTCGCCTCATCAGCTCCCTTGATGACATTTTCAGTAATTTACCAGAGGCACAAATCTTTCTATGGCGTTTAAAACTGAAGATATACAGGTTTTTTGTTTTTTTTTTAAATAAACTCTGCCCGCACTAACACATACAATATTTGTTGCGGCCAAATTATTTTGTCTAAATATACATGTAACATTTATGGGATGGTTGGTGTTTGTGTTTTCTGTGAATTGTGAAGCTTGTCTGCGTGGCTGTACTTTCTTACTTCCTCTTTGTTAGTTCACTGATTGTCTGATGTGTATTACCTGTGTCTCTTCGTCTTTAACCCAACTATAAGTGGTTTTCTGTCTGTCACTTGTGGGGCAGACAGAAACTCTGTGAATTTAAGGACAACTCACCTGTTTGTTGTATGGATCACCGTGTTTGTTTTTGGATCACCTGCTTCGCCTCACCTGTAAGTTTTCACCCGTTTGTGTAAATAAAACTTCACTAACTGTACCTCTGTCTGGCATCTGGGCCCAAAACCCCTGTTTTCCATGTCTGTGCACAGAAGAACGTGTACTATGTCCTTCTTGGGCAGTTGAAGTCATACAACAGGGCTGCTTCTGTGCAATTTTGGCTCCTTAAACGTACAGATCTCACCACACTTAATACAAATTCATATTTACATATAAATTAAAAGGAAGAGAAGCAGAGTAGTCTATGATATTATTGTAAATACAGCGAGCGTAACAGGTGTGCAGGTGTGTCGTGTGTACACAGCAACAAGCTGAACAAACTCACCTCCATTAAAGTCGACCTCACCGAGGCAGTCTCGAGGTACTTTCACCGCACATCTCTTATGACAGTTAAATTTACAATCTACAGCAGAAGAGATAAAAAGACGTTTAAATGAAAATATAGAAAACAAATTCTTATTTTTCAGTTTTCTTTGCATGTGCGAGTCGTCACCTTTGCACTGCATCCCCTGGCGGAAGAGGCCCTTCAGCAGACGTTTGCAGAACTGACAGATGGTGGGACGGGTGTAGGTGTGGACGGAGAAGGTGTGAGGGACTTTGACCCGACCCAGGACAATCTTCTCCATCCAGATGGGACGACCGCTCAGCAGGGAGTTACGCTTCCCGGCACCAATGAGGGGGCGCTGCACCAACTGAGAAAAAAAGGAGGGAAGAAAAATTTGATTTGTGGTCAGAAGTTCAAAAAAACAAATTCTAACAATATACAGTTTGACCGATACTGGACTGATCGCAGAAGGTCATATATGTACTGTATGTTAGCCTTAAATAATTTATAAACCCGCAGTAATATTTTAAAATCAATTATTTGACAGAAAGGAAGCCAGTGTAAACAATATATCAGCACATTTTTTCGTAAACTCATAACAAAAATAACAAAAGCAAACGTTTTTGAGCCTCTAAATTGGTCTTATAAAGAATTTTGAACCTAATACAGATATAATATTAAAACATTGTTTTTGTCCTGAACAAACTGTCTTCTTATGAGGATGTGTGGCTGCTGCCTGTACCTCAAACATAATTTCTAATTTCTCTACTGCAATTTTTTTATTACCTTATTGGCCAACATCAACATATATTATCTATCTATCTAAACCATACAGAACCAATAAGCTAATTGAATAGTAGTATATATAATAGTTTTGATCTGAGCCTATTTCCAAAATACAATAAAAATGAATAACTAAAACTAAACAGTAAATATTAAACATTCAGCATCAAAAAGAGTTCACCAAATTAAATTTAAGACCTTTTTTAAATCCAACTTAGAATGCACTTTAGTCCTGTTTCCACCACCATACTTAGTCCAAGAATGCTGGAAAGCCAGTAGGGAAAATAATTTATAGATATTTATATCGTCAATACTTCCCACCTGTACATAACGATAATTCCCACTAATATAATTCATCAGTTAACATGACCTGGACCCAGGAAAGTGGCAGAAGATTAAATAGGCGAACATTAGCGACAGTGTTTGACACAAATCCCAGTCTCATGCAGAACAATCCATAGCAATCCCTCTTTACATTTATTCCCTCTTTAAGTTTCTAGATGTTTTGAGGGAAGTCAATTCAATGTATTTAAGGCTTTTCAAAACATGCAGATACCCTGATATGTTTTGGGTTTGTTTCTTGCAAAAAGCGTCCCCTTAAAGTTCCTGAAGGGAAATGAGGGGAACAATCAGGGTTCAGGAGGTTCAGCTGAGACATCACATTTGGAGAATTGTTCCCTCGTCGTGAAAGTAGAGCACAGATGAAATCTTTTCTATCCACTAGAACAATGGCTGTCCTTGTACAACGTGCAGCTTAAGGACCGCAGTCCTGGAAAGAGCAGGAAGCATGTGACACAATGGGCCTGAATTAGTACAGAACAGTTTGATAATCCACCTTCACATATGATAATCACAGTCTGATTTATCACATTCATATGACGAGCACTGCAAAGTTTTCTCTAAGGGCTTTTAACATGAAAGATGTAATAATATGGGTTAGGGGTAGGATTATGATGTAAAAATGTGAGACTGACTAAACCTTTGTTTACATACATTAAATGCCAGAGAGGACAAGAAAATTAATTTAACCTTGCTAACTGCTTGACATGCTGAATTTCTTAAAACACAAATATGCTCTTGTCTTTAGCCAGAAATATTAAATTTGTTCCACTGAAAGTGTTTTGGTTTGGTTTTAGACATTTGCGCTTCAGCTTGACGTGGACATTATTCTTATTATAATGAAGAACTCATCTGGCTTCTTTTTGTCTTTCACACTGTATCTTCTTCACATCAGATAAATGTAGGTACAGAACAGTTAGTAAAACAAGCTGGCTTTCCTTTTTCAACTATTTGAAATCTATAAAAAAATCTAATGTAAAAAAGAGAAGGTTAAACTTGAAAACATCTAAATGTGTAATCTGCTAGAAACCTGGTTTCTGTAATCTGGGTAAGGGGTTAGTAAAAGCTGATTTGCACATGTAGATTTCTCCTGGAGAACACGGGTTTTCTTGCCATGTACGGTCAAACAGATTTCTAATAAGCTTTCTTACAAATACACATGTGCATGACAAAAGACCTGAGACAAAATAAGGAAAAGTAACAACAGAGAAGCTGATGGAGATACATGGAGTGAAGAAGATTTATTAATTTAGCTGACGCTTTTATCCAAAGCGACTTCCAATTGCTTTATATGTCAGAGGTCGCACGCCTCTGGAGCAACTAGGGGTTAAGTGTCTTGCTCAGGGACACATTGGTGAATGTCTCACAGTGGGGGATTGAACCTGGGTCTCTCACACCCAGGCCTGCATCTCATCCACTGCTCCATCACCACAACCATTTAAAATACATCCATCCAAAGTCTAAACTGTATTCCTCACTGTGAGAAAGAAACTGGGAATCATTCTTTTTAGTGTGAGGCAACATCAGGCCTGACTTAAACAGAGCTTCCTTAAGTTTAAAAACAAAATGCTATGTTAGCGCTCCTAGCAAAATGTTCGGGTCTACCAACACAATGCTGACGCATCACGTAGTACTCGTGTAATTGAATTAAATAGATCAACCCCCTTGAAAACGATACCCGATCCGGGTATTTCAGTTAGTATCGCGCCAATATCAGATATCATGTATCACGTGCGCCATATTGAGAAGTAAATAAGTTGATTTCCACGGTGTTAAGACGTTCTCCAATTAAAATGCACTGAATGGCTTGAACTGATACTTTAAAGGTGTATTAGTGTATAAAGTATTTAAGGTTAACGGCAGATTTTCCATTAACAGAAACACATTCACATGTATTCTTTTGTTTATAAAGGATGTTATAAAGTCTTTTCTCTCAGGGTTCAGACGGTTCAGAGTGTGTGTGTGTCTGTGTGTGTGTGTGTGAGACGGAGCCGACCAAAGTTAGTGTGTTCCAGTAAGTGTGAAGCTCTGACTGTGACTCACTTTGTTCGCTGGTTTGAACAGGATGGAAAATACAGTGGTGCGCCTCGAGCCATCAGAGAGTGAGAGAGTGTGTGTCTGTCTGTGTGAATCTTTCATTCACACCATTCATCATTTGTCAAGCTCTAAAACTTACTTTCACCTCACTTACAAATCTCTAACATGTGTCTGTTGTTGTATGAAAACCTCAAAGCCACAAGGTTCAGACTTACTTTGACGAACACTGACACCTTAGAGGAGGTCAGAGTCGGTGTGAAGAGAGCGGAGGTGTGTCTGGTGTGAATTAAGGGTCAGTCATGGCTTTGGATTTGATGAAAATGTGTTCCCCAGACCACCAAAGATGTTATTCCTTATTATAGGTGGCGGGTCATTTGGGGCACAGGCAGCAGGAGAAAGTCAGGTTTAAGTGGTACTGCTGTTATTAATCATTATTCCAATGTCAGTGGCTGATGGGGATGTGGGGATAGCCCTACGCTCGCAATGCCAAGTGTCCTGAGAGGGAAAACAACAACACATGCACGGATGATGATGGAAAAAGATTGATGCAAAGTGGGGCTAACTAACTGATGCCCCACTGATTGGCTATTCGCCAAGTACTGATGCCGTCATTTGCTCATAGTTGACACAAGTTATGAAATTCGGCCTTTTGAAACTTGAGATTAAACGCCTCAGTGCCCAGACCAACCAAAAATAAAAAATAATCGCAGACTTAACGTGGAATGGCTCTCCAAGAAAAAGTGTGTTAGCTTGTCAGTGTGTGAGTGTGTGCTATTCGGTGTGGATAGTATCTGGTCAAGAACAAGCTTTCAGGATCTCAAGCATCTTTCTGAGGGGATTACAAAACATGAAAGCAGCAGGACAACGCACTAAAACAGGGCTTGCTCAGAAGGGAAAACATAGCTACTCTAATTGACAGTGCATACAAATGAGAAAGTGAGTTTAACGACAGCGGGTTGAGCAGAACAGGTCATTTCAAAATGGTATTTTTGCACTAGTTGTTGCCCCACTATGTTTCTTAAAATAAGAAATATTCTTACAGTCCTCCATCCATCCATCTTCTACACTACTAAACCTGTTCAGGGTTCCCTATCCAGCCAATCCCAGCATGCACTGGGATAGAGGGAGGGTACACTCTGACACACATATAGACAGACACCCATTCACATTCACAATCACACCTAAGGGCAATATAGATTTTCCGGTTGACCATGTGTTTGTGGGAGTAAACCGGAGCACCCAGAGGAAACCCAGGCAAAGGGAAAACATGCAAACGCCACTCAGACAATCAGGTCCTTGTTGCTGCTCTATCGGATGCTAAAACACAATCAGACACGGTTAGGATTGGACTTTGAGAGATTTCTTTGGTACCAACTCAAATGTTTCTTTTGATAAATTTATGGAAAGATGCTATTGAATGCTTCGTCATATATTGAGTCTCTAGTTAGTGAAAGATTTCTTGATTTAAATCATAACTTTTCTAACTTTATGCTGTGTTTTTATCAGGAAATGATGTGCAGCTGCTCGTGTTTGACAACATTAAACACTGTTGTCTTGTTAACACCTGCTTCATTAGACTGACTGATGTGAAAGGCTTCAGGTGACGGTAATAAACCCACCTCCTCCTGCGGTATCGGGGTGAACTCAGTGGAAGGCGGGCGAGCGATGGACATGACGGCGCCCGGCAGGGAGACATTGGACAGTCGTCTCTTCCTGACTCCGCTGCAGTTGTTGGGGATCTTGAACGCGCACCGTTTGTGGTAGTTCAGTCCACATCCTGAAGAGGAGAAAAGTCATTTTAACTGTTATGTCATTTAATTTTTTCCCCACCTGTTGTTCGGCCTTTGGTTTATGTCTGGAGTAGAAACTCACTCTGTGCAGCTGCAATTTCTTCAAACACACAGAACTATATTTGAACTGACGATATAGATAAGATCCAGTTCCCTTTGTGTAGGTGCCCTGGCCCCTCAGTCGGATCTGATGGTGCATCATCAAACTATTTATTTAAAGGTTCTGCTGATTAAAATGCATTTATTTTTAAATTATTGTATTTAATTAATTAAGTTATCATTACAGTTATTTTTATAGCTTTTTATTTTTTGCCCATTTCTGCACATTTCTCTCATCACACTGAATGAATACACGTCACTCATCATACATGAGCGGTAGTGTTGAAGTCAAAACCGTCCAAACCGAGACTAACAACAAGACCAAGACTTTTAGGGGCTGAGACCAAGTCGAGACCAAGACCAGTTCCCCACATTACATGACACACAATAAAATGTGGAACGAGATCAAAGGTACTTCTCAAATTGATCTGAAAGATCCACATTCCCATTAAAACACCCACAAACGCTCCTTTTCCATGCTGACCATCGCGGGTAGGCGTGAAACGTTGTTAACGGGAACAACACATTTTAATTTGCAACCAATAACTAATTTAATTAGTTATTGGTTGCAAATGAAGCAATACAGCAATACATTTATTGATATTCCCAATATCCCTTGAAATAAAATCCCGAGTCCTCAATGTCCGAGAGTACAAATGCGGTCGAGTCCAAGACGAGACCAAGACCATCAAAAAGTGGTCTTAAGACCGGTCTTGAGTACTAAAACACTAATGAGCAGAAATCTGCATGTAGTTCTCCCACTGATAAAAACAACCAAATTGTTTATTCTGTCTTATTGCCTGTATATTTTGTTACACCTCTGTCTGTCTAATTTCTCCAATAAGATAAATAAATTAAAACTAAATTGGTGTCTGTATAACCCCATTAAGAAATAAAATAATTAAAATAAAATGGTTAAATCATGCAGGAGAAAGAACCAGGACGCTCAGGATGTGGTTAGTGAGGTTGTTTACCAAATTAGATGCTTAAATTGTTTAAAAACTGTGATTTAAAGCCTTCTTCCCTCAGTCAGAGTGAGTGGGCAGATTCACGTTAAAAACGCTTTTTAACCGTTTCAACCTCCAAACAAGTTATGTAAGCGGAAGCCGTTTTTCTGCGCTGACAGCTGCTCGGGCTGCTCAGAACATCAAGCGTCTCTTTCCTCCGCTTGGCATCACTACAGTTAAGATTTGCTCTCAGGTTTCGGAGAGCCGAGATCAGGACTTGAAAGATGTGAAAAATAGTTGCAGGAAGTCACAGAGTCAATGAAGACATCCTGCTGTACAGTCGCTGCAGCTTTCAGGCCTGCAAACCGGTGTGTGAAAATCTGTGTGTGTGTGTGTGTGTGTGTGTATTGGACGTGTGCCTGGACCTCAAAGGTGATGACTCGGTCAGTTGTGTGTGTGTGGAGTGTATGTGTACCGGACGTGTGCCTGGACCTCAGGTGATGACTCGGTCAGTTCGGATGTGGCAGGAATCAAAGCTGAACCCTGAGGAGTCCCTGCACGCAGCCTCAGTGAAAATAAAACTTGATTAAATGTAATAAAACAATCATGACATCATGCTGAATTAGTCCAGGAAGCTTAAATTTATATTTCTTAGCCGTATGGAGGTCGAACAGTCAAGTTTTATATGTTTTAAGATCGGTTTTCAGTTATTCATTGTTGTGCAGCAACAGTGACCCAGAGGGAATGACGTGCAGCGTCTTACTCGCCTCTGTTTTACTCGTTAAAATGTGATTTCACCACAGAAACACTGGCAGCAAACATCACCTCCTCTCGTAAAGTTTAATTGACAGGAAGCTTGTCTGAAATGTTTTAAATACCCAGATATCCTGACTGAGTCTGAGTGAAAAAAAAAGTGTTGACTAGAAGATGATCTTCATCCTAACTGGGACAACAGGTGTGAGATAATGAGTGTCGTTCTGGGGAGGACAAACTATACAAATCAAAATGTTCTGTTTCACAATCCGGGTTCTGTTCCAGACGTAAGAAAACCTAATTTAAAATCAATGACATTTATAACTACACTATAATAATAACAACAACAACAGGGCTCAGGGAAAACTGTTCTTAAACTGGGGTCAATTTTCAAAATAGCCCAACTGGAATGAATCATTTGTCCCATCCTTTTCATGTGTTTATTGGCTCTATCTTTACTAGCCGCCTCTTTTTCAAAATCTGTGGTTGTATCACCCGTGGGAGACGCCCGTTTTAGCATGATGCGCCGACGTTAATGTGTAAACACGCTTGAACCTTGCTTTATTCATGTAAATGTGACCCTTGGTATTGTTCATCCAGACAATGTTTAAACTCCACAAACATGAAATGTGTATATGATGGCTCTAACTAGGTAGAAATGTACACACTGACCAGCAGTGCTGAATTTCTTAATTATTAGGTGCCGGAGAGTGTGAAACGTGCCGCCCGCTGAAAATAATTAATTAATAATGTATGATCAAATAATTAATTAGGCTATTTAAAACGTTGTTTGAAAGGGCGAACAGAAACCATTATTAGCTACCAAATCAAACAGTAAATAAGCAGAAGGGCAGTGCAGTGGCGGAGCGCACTTTAGAGGTGCTGGAGCGCAAAAGGCTTAAACTCAGAGGTACCGGAGCGGTGCTGCTCTGGCACAAATTAAGCACTGCTGACCAGTGTATGTGTTTGTGATTATTAATTATAACATACAAACTGACCCAGAGCACCAGGCAAATTAATTTGATTAGTGGAGGCTGCAGATCTGCAGGTCTACAGGAGTACAAACAGGGAGCACATGATTCTTTAAAGTAGTACTCTTTTCTTTTTTGCAAGTTGCAAGTTGCAAAAGACAACCTAATTTGTAGCTTAGCAGTACTATGAAACCTGCTGGAACACACATAACCACATGCCATCTCAAATTTTTTCTTAGATGCCTTCAGCATGTCAATTTAATGTACTTCTCTTGTTTGAATACAGTCATGTTTGTTCAGGATGCATGTGACTTCAGGTGTTAACCACTGCGGCACAGAGGCATCACGGCATGACGAAACCTTGAATAACCCAGCAGGGGTGAAAACACCCAGGCCTTGCCGCACCTTGTTCCCACATTCTTACCTTCACATTTGAGGCCCTGCCTGACGAGCCCCCACAGCATCTCCCCACAGTCATCGCAGAAGGCCGGCGCCTTGTAGGAGTGAACGTACAGCGTGTGAGGGCGGATCTGGAAGTCCTCGGCTGTGGCGAGAGCTGAAATCAACAAATGCAGAGCAGTCAAACAACAAGCGACGACATGGGACGTTTCCCGTCCCGCAACTGGTTTGGACGACAGGAGATGCGTGGTTACAACCTTAAAGTTTATTGTCTTATTTGTTGTCCCTTCTTTTCTTATCGTCAGCTTCAATTTGTCATTAGCACAGCTACTGCTTTGAGGACATTTTCTCAGCTTTGGTTGGATAAAACCATCGCAGCCTTTAGAGATATACCAATCAGATCCATTTTAAAAATGCCTTGATCAGTTTAAGTTGTGATTCCAATCCTGTTGGACTCAAATTAAGTTTTTTAATGTTGAGTATCTGTTGACCCTGAACCCAATCTGGGGAAGACTCATACCACGTCCACACTACTATGTTTTTGTTTTAAAAAGCAGCAGTTTTGCTACGTTAACGCCCACCGTCCAGACTAACGGCGAATCCGAACACTTAAAACGGAGAAGTTTGAAACTACTGCTGACCCCGTTTTCGTTTCAAAACTCCAGGGTATCGATTCGGTCTTATAAGTCATGTAAAGCAAAAACACAGTGTTTTTGTTTTGGTATTTTTATAAAAAATATTTTGTACACTGTGCATGTCGTTTGCATGCTTTGCGGCGACTCCGAGCCTGTTTTCCGCCGCCACAGTGGCTTTATACTCCCGTGTTACCTTCAGGAACAGTTTCACCTCATTGTCGGTCCATGCAAAGAAATATCTGGTGCGGTTTTTCGCCATTGCCATCCATTGCCAGTTTTAAAATGAAACGTAGTGGTGTGGGTGTAGCCTTAGTCTAAAGAAGGATACTAATAAAATTTGTTAAACCAATCCAGTAAGAAAACGTAACATTAACGACAGCTTTCATTTCATCTCACAAATATTTCGTACAGTGCCTTATAGTTGTTATTATAAAGCAATTTTATGTCTAAAATATTATTATACGTGTCAGTGTGGATCTGTTGTGACAGGATTTTGACTGCCTCTCTTTGTCCTCAGCAGGAACAAAGCACATTCATGTAAATGTATGACAGTGAATTTACATCTCAAAGATCATGTGATATGATCAAAAGCTCCAGATCTGATACCTCGTGATGAACTTTAAGTCTCAGTTTTTAGGCCAACATTAGACGGGTGCTCGAAAAAAAAAAAAAAATAAGAACATTTGAACATTTGCAATTCCATGACAATCTCTGAAACTCCATCTGCTGATGAAGATCATGTGTTATGATCGTGGAACAGCTACTGAGTGAAGAGATTATTTTGTCAACCAATGTAGATGCAGTTTCCAGCCAACAGCACAGCAGCCATTTAGAGACACAGTCCACCTGAGAATAAGTTCCATCGTCTAAACAGAGCACAACAAGGCTGTCAGACAGCTGGCATACCTGGTGCACAATAGGTCACCAAAAACAACAGTGATCCGTGGATCCGCCCTGATCGTTATCCCAATCCGTGCACATTGCCTTAGGACATCCCCAGAGATCATAACTACAGTATCCTGTGAAGTTGTTCTCATTTGGTTTGTCCTTTTTGCATCTACATTAAGGCCACTTCTGGGTCACAGAGGAGGAAGCTATTAACATCAGGATAAGACTAAGCGTCTACAGCCATGCCAGCAGCTCTGTGAGGCTGTACTTGCTCACAGTTACGATGTTAACATGCTGATGTTTTGCAGATAGCATGTTCTCAATATTTGATTAGCATGTGAGCATGCTAATAAGCAATAAACACAAAGTACAGCTGAGGCTGATGATCTGCAGGTATTTGGTCATAAAGCAAAGTATCACACACATTAAATGTTTACCTGATGATGGCACTAGATGAAAAGTCAGAGGATAATCACAGTTATTATTTACATAATCTTATATTATATTATATACACTATCTTTATTTTAGATATTTTACTCAAAATCAAAAGTGTGAACTCACGGTGGCGCTGGAGGGAATGTCAGGGGATAGTCATTAGGATAAATCATCCGGGGGAATATAAATGTGTGCGATAAATTAAATGTTAAATAGTTGTTGTAATATTTTAGATTTACAGATGCCAGACGCTACCCCCTCTGCAGTCTAACCATGATAATTGATCTAAGCCCAGTGAGATGGTTATCTATCCTGTTGACCCCTCTGAGAGGGACAGATGACCTTAACAGCCAGATATGTTCCTGTCCTGCTCAAGCTTGTTAGCCAAAGAATGATCGGTATGCTTCCTCTCAGAATCTGACAAACTCTGGACGTGAAAAATAAATTTCAACCAAAGTAAAATGTAAATGCGCCCGCATTCATCTTGTCCTGTATCTCTGAATGAATCTCAGTTTGTTCACTGCTTTGTCAATAGTGTTTTCAAAAATAAACTTACTTTTATGCCTCTGAGATACAGTTCCTGTCTGATTATGGTTGTAGAAGTGTTAAAACTGCCATTAAAATTGTTACCGCAATATTTTCATTTACATTTAACATTCAAGAGGTTGTGATTAACAGTTTAGGCAGTTGTAACTGTGAGGCCTGAGGCACCAGAATGGAAAAGAAAAAACATGTGCCAACAAGCTTGTTGTTTTTTGTATCTTCAAGTCGAGCATGAGTTGGAAAATGCCTTCACTGTTCTACTAACAGAGGCAGATGTACTAATAAGACGCATACACAAGCTGAGCCCTGCAGAGTCTTGCAGCAGCAGCAGGAGAAGGAGGAAGTGGTTTGAGCCCGGTGCGGTTCGGGCTGCAACTTCGTTTTCTTCCTCCCGTGTAATGTAAACCTGCCGCCGCTCTGCGTCTGGGTGTTCAGCTGTTAAGGTGTCAGTTTTAGTTTTTACAGCCCAACTTGTCAACACAACTCAGGAAATGGCAATCCTATACACAATATTATGGTTAAAGCATGCAGGGTGACCCAGGGTGACACCGCAGAGGAGGAAACAAGATCTGAGGTGACCTCACCGCTCCCACTCAGAGGTGGCTTAACAAGAGAGCTGGAAGACGAGAGGACACGGAGACAAAGCAAATAATACAAAATAAATATATGAAGAGTTGTTACTGTCTGGAGACTGGAGAGCTCGACACTGCCAATGAGTACAAATAAATAAAAGTTTGATATAAACCAAATAAAGATTATGTGTGCTGTATCTCGCTTTATTTATGTATTCATTTTTATCCATGCATCCAAAGGGAAAATGCTGATCGGTCGGTCCACCACTTTGGTTCAAACTGAAACATCTCAACAACTAATGGATGGATTGCCATGACCCTTTGTACAGACATCCGTGTTCCCCAGAGGATGGACCATTAATAACTCGAGTGATACCCTCACATTTCCTCTAGCGCCACCATGAGGTTGACGGCTGTGGTTCTGAGTGAAATATCTCCATTTCTTATTGTTACTTTTGATCCCAGAAACTTTAACAACTAAAGCACCTAAATCTTGCAGTCAGGTCCAAAATCTCAGACGCTGCCAGACCAGATAAAGATTTCAGAAGATGGTGACCAAATCCAGAGATACTAATTCACAGATATTACAATATTGCTGATGCCCTGCGATGGACTGGCGACCTGTCCCAGGGTGTACCCCGCCTTTCGCCCGATGTCAGCTGGGATTGGCTCCAGCCCCCTGTACGCAGGATAAGCGGTTGACGATGGATGGATGGAACTATTAACACAAGTTCAACAAATCACTGTGAATTCAGCACAACTTGGAAATGTGACCTGTTATCACCGTTTCCAGCAAAACGTTGTCATTTCCTTGAAAAAAAAAGAAAAAAGGGCCATGAAAAACAGTATCGATCTTCTTACCAAAGCAGGAGTAAACACATCTACCAAGCAGTTTGCACTTAATCCCACACTTTCATTGGAGAAAACGTCCCAAACATTGTAACTTTCATTGCAATTTTTGGAAAAGCTGCTGCGAAATCAGGCATTTTAGTTCGCAACTATCACAAAAAAGGCACGAGAAATCTTGGAGGGACTGAATAGCGTTGTCATACCATGCTTAAGATACATTTGCTTATCTACAGTATTGAGTTCTACCATTTTAGTATAATTAAAAAATGTTTTGATTTTGGGGTATACCGCTCCAGCAACATCCCCCTCCTGACCTCCATCATACTCTAGATGGAGATCTGATGCTGGTAGTTTTTGGATTCCTGATATCAGGGTCAGGAGCTAGAAGCAGGAGGTTAATTAGATTCATGAAGAGGATGCAAGGCTGCAGGACTAACTGAATAATTACAACAAAAATAATCAAGAGATTAACTGATAGTAAAAATAAGAGTTTCTTACCAGAGAGTACCACCTCGACCAGGTCGCCTTCGTGGATCTCATCCGCGGAGGTCAGACGCTGCAGGATGTTGTCTGAGTTCAGGTCGTGGCGGAAGAGCAGGATCTTGTCATACATCCCGAAAAATCCACATTCAGGGAACTGAGGAGGAGGAAGATGACGTTAGGGATTCTTGTAAACTGGAGGAGTAAAGTTACTGGTGCTGTTAAAGTCTACTGCTGAGTTTAAAATGTTATTACTTGAGTACAAATGTTCATGAACACATGAAACTAAGCAGAAAAGAGAGAAAGTAGTGGAAAATAACAACAATTGAAGTTCCTGGTATATTTAGAAATCTATCAGGGCAGCACCACACACAAGATGCATAAGACGCCAGTCAATAAATAAATGTACTTGAGTTCAGGGCCTTTAGTTAAAAAAAAATTACATTTCAAACATAAAAAAATGTGTTTTAGAAAATTTCTTTAATTATTTTATTAGATTACAGATGTTTTTGAGTTTGGCCTGAGGGTAGCACCGTATGACTCCTGATTCATTTCAATTTAAAAAGAAAACAGCAGGTGAGCTGCAACCTGCTGACCTTTGACGCCTCTAATGAAATGTCCAGATATCCAGTATGAACAACATTTCTACTGAAAGGATGACTTCATCTCAGTCCAGCGTAACGTTAACCATTACCTAACCTTTTCACATGAGAAACACATGATGTGTGATGAAACACATTCAAAGAAATACCACACTGGGAAACTACCGGCGGCCAGATGCTGCTGAAATATGTTTTACTGTGGAGGCTAAATTATTTTCCACTGCAGGCAACCAACCACCAAAATGTGATTTTCTGGTTAAAACGGCGGATGCTGCTATGGGGTTTTTTTTTTCTCCAAAACATGAAGGTTAGCTAGATCCTCTTTATAAGGAACCTTAAATACCAGGTTCAGGTCTGGGTCACTGTCTTGTTTAGATGTAATGCCCTCTCTCTTCCTGCTAATTATAGCAGAATATTGCTATACTGAATATTCTTTTGGTTACATTGAGAAAACTACACACTTGCTTAACTAAGATGCACTTTCAATGAGTGAAGGACACCAGATTACAAGTGTATGAAGTGGGAAATAAACACCTAAAGAGTGTAATTAGCAAGAAATTTGGTACAGGTAGAATTATTCTTTATGCTTTTCATTAAGTTGCTTATTTAAATGTATTGTTATTATTCCAGCTCTCATGGCTGTGCTGTGTTGTTCATTAATTCTGCTTGACTGTATCTCCTTTTCATTTCTCCCTCAGTTGTTTTCTTATTGCTGCTGTTCTGCTAGTTGTCACTGTTTTTTTTTGTTTTTGTTTGTTTGTTTTTTCCTCCACCCCAAGCTCCCCACCCCGTTCTCTTGCAGGTGTTGTCCTTTCTCTGAGCTGTCTGTTTGTGTGGTGTTTGTGCCTCCCATCCCCATTTCTGCCCCCCCCTGTCCGGCCCCACGACAAATCAAAACATATTTAAATAAATAATAAAACAGACAAAGGAATATATTAATACTCTCTTGTTAAAGTAAAATCTGTCTCGTACAACAAGGTATCCAGCCCATCATACTCTATACCAGGTATAAAAAAAAAAGAAAACATTTTGCATACGAAATGAAACTGTAAAAAGATGATTGTGAAATGCAACTTAAGCTGCTGCCATTCACCTGTTATTTTACTATATTATTCACCTTTTTGATTGATCATTAACTTTGTTTTTATTTACCTTTTTATTCCTTCCCTGCAACAGTTCTTCATTTTTCTCTAGCACTACAATCAAAAAAAAAAGGTCCCAGTTTAACTATTTTCTTGATTAATCGATTAGTTGGTTTGGTCTCTAAAATGTCAGGACATAGTGAAAAATGTTTCCCTAAGCCCAAAATGACGGCCTCAAAGGTCTTGTTTTGTCGACAAGCCAAAGATATTCAGTTTACTGTCACAGAGGAGTAATGAGACCAGAAAATATTCACATTTAAGATCAGAGAACTTCTCAAACCGATTAATGTTTTATTAAAATAGCTGGCGCTTAACAACTAATGTAATTATTCGTGCAGCTCTACTTTTAACCTGGATGTTTTTTGACCTCCAAATGACCTTCAGTTCTCGACAAAACGACATGTGAGAACATAAGTAACCACAGTGTTCGAACACAATTTTTGAATACTTATCTGTTACTCTACGTCTACACACACCAAAGTGTTTTTAAGTGATATGTCTTGCACTATACATCACCTATACGCCGTATCTGGCACAAAAAAATAGTTTTAGAGGTATTCTTGATGGTTTTTCATCCTGAGCTTTATTTTTTTTTCAGAGAATAATTTTGCTTCCAATGAAAAGCTTTCTCGCTGGAGCAGAGTGAGGTTGACATGGCCCCATTGATAACTGGACAAAAACACAACCTTATTCACTGATTATTCATATTTTCTGGTGAAAATATTTAAAATAATATCTGAAAATCATCGGTTTGATCCTTCAGGGATGTTTCTCTGTGCCCTCATGCTAATGACTCAACCATTACTCAAGAGTAATGTTCTTTCATATCACGGTGAAGGGTGTATGTTGTTATGGTAAAGTGTGTGTTTGAGTTTCAGCAGTCTCTGCAGCCTGCAAACAGGCAGATGGAGCAGCTTCCTGCCCCGAGCGGCTGTGTGTGTTAGCAGGATGTTAGCAGCATGCAGGTAGCATGGATCCTGCAGCGATACACTGACTGCAGGAAACCCAACAGACAGGTTGTGACGAGACAGAAGCTGCACGGATAGCATTAAGACGTACCACACACGCACACATACAGAACGTCCATCGTGAATTATGGCTGAGGTCCTGTCACCGACACCTAGCAGTCATTAACCACATGGCTACACACCAACACTCAAACAAATAGACACTGACAGACGGGAACACAGTGGAGGACAGTCTGATCCCAAAGGAAAGAGAGGGAACAGTCACTCTGATGTTTCATGTTTCTGTACTGGAAGATTTCTCTCACACACCAGGACGAGCTTTGTTGTGCAGAAGTGTGATGGTTATCGAACTAAAGCCCACGAATGGATTACATTTACATTTACTCATTTGGCTTTTATCCAAAGCGACTTACATTTGAGGAACATACAAGCATCAACAGAGCATCATATACAGATCTATAACTGACAATACATACTAGTAAGAGCAGCAATAAATACTAGTAAGAGCTCATAGTAAATATCACATAAGAGCTCATAGTTCATATTAGGAGGAAATTTCCCCCCGTAGACTTTTTGTATCTCTTTGTAGTCGTTATGTGTCTCTGTGGACAGTTTTGTGTCTCTGTGTGGCCGTTTTGTGTCTCTTTTTGGTCATTTTGCATATCTATAGTCATTTTGTGTCTCTGTGTCGTCATTTTGTGTCTCTTTGTGGTCATTTTGTGTTCTTTGTGGTCATTTTGCATATCTATAGTCATTTTGTGTCTCTGTGTCGTCATTTTGTGTCTCTTTGTGGTCATTTTGCTTCTTTGTGGTCATTTTGTGTCTCTTTGTGGTCATTTTGCTTCTTTGTGGTCATTTTGTGTCTCTTTGTGGTCATTTTGCTTCTTTGTGGTCATTTTGTGTCTCTTTGTGGTCATTTTGTGTCTCTTTGTGGTCATTTTGTGTCTCTTTGTGGTCATTTTGTGTCTCTTTGTGGTCATTTTGTGTCTCTTTGTGGTCATTTTGTGTCTCTTTGTGGTCATTTTGTGTCTCTTTGTGGTTGCTTTGTGTCTTGCCTTTTTGTTGTTTCCTCTAACATGCATACCATCAACCGTCTTATAAATAATTTTTTTTTTTTTTAAAGTAACAAAGTTCAAATAGTTCTATGTCCGTCCTCTCATTCTGCAGCAGCTATGAAACCATGACAAAGCAGGAACCTGAAAAAAATCCTCCATGCGGACTGAGGTCTGAACCAGTAGTGAAAATACTTCTGGTTCAGCAGCCATGACGAAACATATGGGCTCCGTCCAACCACGTTAGAGCGTCAGCTGCTGCATTCTGCGAGGTGAGCAGAGAAACACACTAAGAGTTCTGCTAATGGACAAGAGTGTGTGTTTAATACACACTGATCCGCTCTTTATGGTTAATCCTCCATTAACCAGGCTTAACCTCCACACACACACACACACACACACACACACACACCCACCCTTTCACATTCTCCAACTCTTCTCTGACTCCCTCATCAAACTGAAACCACATTTCTGAAGAAAACACAGTCCAGTTTTGGTTGGCAGGGTCACAAGAGGCTAAAACCTCCAGGCCCTACAGTGAACTTTGACCCTGATGCAGGAGCTTGAGCAGGGAGCCACGTTTCTTCCGGCCATGGGGACTCTATCGGACTCTACTCTCTCTTAATCTGTGCAGCACTCATGCCATTAACAGAGAGACTAAGTGTTCGTGGAGCCCAGTACTCGTGGTTCTGAAAGGGAGGACAGAACCCTCAACATCCGGTCCACGAACACAGAATAACATACTTCCTGCTTCATGAAGTTGTTCAAACATGATTTATACTTCTCACTTGTGTATACTTCTTACAGGTTCATGTTACCAATTCTGGTATGTGATGTAAGAACTTCTTAACAATAAGAAGCTACGAGATGACAGCTGGGTTTGCTCGTTTGCTTTCTTTTAAGAGGACAAAATATAGGCTGCTGTTGACCGTTGCCAATGCCAAAATAACAAACCTGGCTGTCAACATGTCACGGCCCATTGGTCTATGGAGGAAACCCTAGCAGACACAGTTACTTTTCAAGGAATAATATAACATGTCTGGAGGGGCATCCAACACTGCAGCGTGCCGCTTCGAATAATTACCACAAAGCAAATGTACAATGTGATCAGGGCTGCAACTAACAATGCATCTGCTGATCATTTTCTCAATTAATATTTCATCAGGGCTGCACAACTAATCTAATCGCAACTGCATTCACGATGTCGCCCTGTGCAATTACATAACTGCAAAACGGTGCGATTTAATTCAACAAAAAGGTGTTCTATGTGTGGGACACTATAGTCTCTGTTTGCACTGCAGTTGGCTCATTATCCTTACTCACAAAAGATCTGACCAATCAGTGTGTTTAGGAAGTAGAACGTGTGGCGTGTATGGTCACGTGAGTCTCAGAAGTGTAGACTGGGGGATGCAGAGCTTGTTGGAAGGTGCACACAGGAGGCCACGTGGGAAAATGGAAGATAACAAGCAGGCTAACCTCTGTTATTTTGTGTAAGTACATGTAAGTATGTCGATAGAAATGGCTCATTCTAAGGTAATAAAAACATAACAGTTCATTAAGTGAAGTCTTTATATACCACTGAAAACATAGTGTAGTATATAATATTGTATTTCTGTCTAGAGGTCGGCCGATTAATCGGTCGGACGATTAATCGGCCGATTTTTGGCATTTTTAACATAATCGGCATCGGCCAATATCCAAGTATATCAAGCCGATTATTAGGCAGGCGCATCTGTGGGCAGCCTAGTGTTGTCGTGGAACACGTGTTTGACGCGCGCTGCCGCTAGAGTCATATTCCAGCCGAGTGAGCAGCAGACCTCATCCAGTGCCTAAGGAGCTAACGGTAAGGATTCAATTCTTATTACTCCTTTATATTTAATTAAAAACTTTTGATATGTTAATGCCAACTTCGAGAAAAAACCTGAATAAGACACATGACATTCGACTAATTTGGATCGTAGTTGAAGTTGCATTATCACAGAAGAGTTGCTATCATGTCACAATAAGTAAGCAATAATTTTGCAATTACAGAGTGAATCTGAGACTTTTATTTGTTGTGTTTGTGTGTCTTATATTTGAGAGGGTTGTCACTCAATGCAGAGAAATAAGTAATAAAAAAGAGACCAACGCACTATAGGCTAGTAACAGACTGGCTTTGATTTGCTAACGGGTAGCTACAGACAGACCCGTTGCTAATACGGCACTGGAACCTTAACGACCGTTATCTACCGCACCGAATATCAACGCGCATTTCTGTGCTTCAGTTCGGTGCAAATAGAGGTTAAAAACCAAGCAAATATCGGCCAAAATAAATCGGCAGCATTAATCGGCCATCGGCCGACCCGGATTTCAAAAGATCGGTATCGGCATCGGCGTGAAAAAAACCATATCGGTCAACCTCTATTTCTGTCATTAGATCCTCCTCTAAATATTACACACTGCACCTTTAAAACGACTTTCTCCAAATCGTGCAGCCCTAATTTTTTATATCAGAGTTGTTGGTGATGTCTTTAAATGGCTTGTTTTGTTCAACCATAGGTACAAAACCTAAAGATATTCAGTTTACTACCAACAAAAATCAACTGAGGAGCAGTAAGTGGGAAATGTTTGATATTTTGCATGAACAATTATTTAAATGAGTAATCAGTTCTCAAAATAGTAGCAGATTAATGTTTTACACTCATCGTTTTGAAATTATCTCGCTATAAAATTAGTTACTCTGTGATACAGCACGTCTGCTCTTTTCCCCTGAAAGTTCTTAGTCTTATATTAATAAGACTATATTCTCACTTTAGCTTAATCAGAGGGTTCTGCTATAATATCTTGTTGGAAACCTTGAATAAATGCATTATTAATTTATATTTTATATGAGACAACTTAATAATTTCCTGGGAAAACTTACAGCTTTAAGATATACA
Source organism: Micropterus dolomieu (assembly GCF_021292245.1). Lineage (NCBI taxonomy): Eukaryota > Metazoa > Chordata > Actinopteri > Centrarchiformes > Centrarchidae > Micropterus > Micropterus dolomieu. Next base: position 25,379,603 of record NC_060159.1, on the reverse strand, counting down.
TGATTTGAAGTAATTGGTATCATTATTTAGTATCAAATTAAGAACATAGATCTCATTTATTTTAATATAGACTGACAAACAGCAACTTATCATTTCATTCTTTCTCACACATCCGTTTATAAAAACACTAGAGCGGAGACTGATAAAACGGCCGTTGTCTTCCGCTGCAGGAAGCTAAAAGCCTTTCAGCTCCAATAAAACTCTTCAACTCTTTTATCGTACGCGTGCAATTAGCCTGCAGGGACGACGCTAAAAGGGACTGATGGGAAATTTGAAGGTAAACAGCAGCGTGGTCGTTTTCCCTGCATCCGCTCTCTCTGTCACCTCGCTCAGGAAACAACAGGAAGCAGCGCTGAGTGGGTCAAGGTTGTCAGTGTGTGGGAGTTTCCTATATCCACTTGTTAAAGGCTGAAATCAGGCCTGAATGCTACAAATGGAAAAAAAACACACGTCTGAATCAATAAAGAAAAGTGAGTCTTTTACTAACTGTGAGGTTTGTTTTTACACTAAAAGGTAGACTTATTTGTCACATTACAACAGGTTGTACAGTGAAATTGAGTCTGTACACAAAGTACAGCTGAGACTGATGGGAATGTCTT
>NC_060159.1:25366522-25378904 GCF_021292245.1 Micropterus dolomieu | reverse complement strand
TATCGGCCAAAATAAATCGGCAGCATTAATCGGCCATCGGCCGACCCGGATTTCAAAAGATCGGTATCGGCATCGGCGTGAAAAAAACCATATCGGTCAACCTCTATTTCTGTCATTAGATCCTCCTCTAAATATTACACACTGCACCTTTAAAACGACTTTCTCCAAATCGTGCAGCCCTAATTTTTTATATCAGAGTTGTTGGTGATGTCTTTAAATGGCTTGTTTTGTTCAACCATAGGTACAAAACCTAAAGATATTCAGTTTACTACCAACAAAAATCAACTGAGGAGCAGTAAGTGGGAAATGTTTGATATTTTGCATGAACAATTATTTAAATGAGTAATCAGTTCTCAAAATAGTAGCAGATTAATGTTTTACACTCATCGTTTTGAAATTATCTCGCTATAAAATTAGTTACTCTGTGATACAGCACGTCTGCTCTTTTCCCCTGAAAGTTCTTAGTCTTATATTAATAAGACTATATTCTCACTTTAGCTTAATCAGAGGGTTCTGCTATAATATCTTGTTGGAAACCTTGAATAAATGCATTATTAATTTATATTTTATATGAGACAACTTAATAATTTCCTGGGAAAACTTACAGCTTTAAGATATACATGATTTGAAGTAATTGGTATCATTATTTAGTATCAAATTAAGAACATAGATCTCATTTATTTTAATATAGACTGACAAACAGCAACTTATCATTTCATTCTTTCTCACACATCCGTTTATAAAAACACTAGAGCGGAGACTGATAAAACGGCCGTTGTCTTCCGCTGCAGGAAGCTAAAAGCCTTTCAGCTCCAATAAAACTCTTCAACTCTTTTATCGTACGCGTGCAATTAGCCTGCAGGGACGACGCTAAAAGGGACTGATGGGAAATTTGAAGGTAAACAGCAGCGTGGTCGTTTTCCCTGCATCCGCTCTCTCTGTCACCTCGCTCAGGAAACAACAGGAAGCAGCGCTGAGTGGGTCAAGGTTGTCAGTGTGTGGGAGTTTCCTATATCCACTTGTTAAAGGCTGAAATCAGGCCTGAATGCTACAAATGGAAAAAAAACACACGTCTGAATCAATAAAGAAAAGTGAGTCTTTTACTAACTGTGAGGTTTGTTTTTACACTAAAAGGTAGACTTATTTGTCACATTACAACAGGTTGTACAGTGAAATTGAGTCTGTACACAAAGTACAGCTGAGACTGATGGGAATGTCTTTGGTTTTGCAGGATTTTAGTCAAAACTCTGCGGATCAACAAAAGTTCCCACAATTCATCCTCTGGGGACCATTAATGTCTGTACACAATGTCATGCCTTTTCCACTGGACGGTACCACCTCAACACGCGGCTCCCAGAAGAAACCTCGTGAACGGTCAACACCAAAGGAATCCTAAACTAAAAACAAACTGAGCACCTACACTGAGCCAACGTTAGCAACAGCAGCTTAGCTGTAAATGCACCCAGATGTTTTAAAAGAAGACACGATACAACTCTAGAAAGAAAGCCCGTAACGGCAAAGACGGTGGTTAGGGTTAGAATTGGCTAGAAAGCCAATTTGCTGTTTTAGCAGCCGGGCCGGTAAACATATTAAGCTAATCGTGTGGTTCCTCTGACGTACTACCGTACGTAGTAGAAGAATAACCGGTTGGGAAAAAACGCAATTTAAACCTGATTTTGGGGCAAAGTCATCAAACTTTTTCAGTGTTTTTTTCAGATTTAACTGCTGATTCTATACATGTAGTTTTTATGTCTCGTGACCAGTCACCTTCTGGAATCACCTCAGCTTGCTTGAAACATCGATGGAGGTGATACCAAAAAAGTACCAGGGGTTATATTTCAGTCTAGATCAAGATTACTAAAAGGGACAAAGATGCCCTTAAAATCAAGCCACACAGGGAAGTGAACCACAAACCAGGTGGGTGCTTTGCTCTTCCTGTGGACCTACAGAGGGAGAAGACAAGAGTTTACATCCTGAGTGTTACAGCGTCACTATCAGGATAACACACACTGAATAAATCACTGCCCTGCACACACACACACGCTTTCTGTCACAGTGCTTCCTCCTCAGATACCTCAGTGTAAGTGTGTGTGTGTGTGTGTGTGTGTGTGTGTGTGTGTGTGTGTGTGTGTGTGTGTGTGTGTGTTAAAGTGACCTCAGTGTTTCCTCTGGATTCATTCAGCAGCAACACGAACACCAAAAAACAATCACCCCAAAGCCACAGAAACTAAAAGCTGAGAGTCAAAGAGGCTGTGATTTATGAGATGGGACCACGCTGGTTTGAGCTGTTTCAGTAATGAAGTTCAAAACAGCAGGAAATATCCTGCTTATCCAACAATGAGCGAGAAGGACCCCAAAACCATGTTAACAGATTTACTAGATGTACATGCAGAACTACAGAGACAGCATGATCACTACGGAACAAAATAAAAACACCTGTTTTCCTTTAAGATCTCTCTACTATAATAAAAGTACTGGTTCAACTGTCAGTTGAACCAGTAACTGGGATGCAAAACAAGGAACCAAAACTGAAAACGCATACGCTGCACAAAAACCACAAAGGAAGAAACAAACTGCTCTGCAAACTCCAGCTGAGGGAAGGACACATCCACCCTGTTTTACTGAGAAATGAAATCGTTTGGAGATTCCCAGCAGGTGTAACACTTAACTGAGGAAAAATGAGGTTAAAGTTACAGAAAAACTTTGCTAATGTAGTTACTAGTCAATGATCAGTCTACATGAGGTAATAATGTTTCTCTATACAGATAAAGATCATTCTGGGGGAGGAAATACTTCTTAAAGAGACTTGTGGAGTTCAGTGTTTCCCAAAATTTGTCTCCTTGAGGACTTTCTTCCTAAAGATTTTCTTCCTAAAATAAAACTTTTGTGAAGCCGATTCTTCTGAATGTAACAAAAGGTGCATGCACAGGGCTGCATTGCACTACTAGCAATAAAACTATACTTTCTATATTTTAGTATTTCACTCATCTTTATCAAAACCTAATGATAGATTAACCTGTGGGAAAGCCTGAAATACACCAGGAGAGACTCACAGAGAACAAAATCTGCTTTGAAGAGCCGCATTATTTTGTATTTAGCCTCAAGATCTGATTTTCTTAAATGTTAAAAAAAAACTGCAAGAGCAAGGGTTTTATATTAGAGAAAACTTTATTGTTGTTAATAACCTGTGATTATTAAGTGATTATAGCTCTGCTGACCTCATCATAAGTCTCTCGGGATAAAACAATCAAGTATTTATAATTATTAACTTCAGTGTGAACCCTGTGAGATAAGACTAAACTGTCAATGTGGGAAGTAACGACCTCCCCCGCCCACTGTGACCTCAGGTCACATGGTCGACCACAGGAAGACAGCCGCCTAAGCCGCTGGTCTTGACACACACACACACACACACACACACACACACACACACACGTCTTATTTCTTACGTCCAGAACCGTTTTTCTATGATTTAACAGGAATGTTGTTTAATCTAAGAATATTTCAGAGCCTTTGATAAAGTTTAACAATTGAAACTGGTTCCAGTTCTGCTCAATGTCTTCATGGGAGATCTAACTATCTCCCTATCTATCTATAAGAGTACTTTTTGCAACACATACGAGATATTAAAAATCTGACGTAATGCAACTTTAAAGCCCCGCGGCACACGGACCTGCTGACCCATTTACATGATGTCCCTCCGCCGGACAATTTGGATGCAAATGAGCATCTTATATCCCGGTTAGATTTGACCCGTTAGACAGAGCAAAGTAAATATTAAACCCAGAACTACTTCCTGTTTCTGATTAGATGACATCAGTGAGACGGAAACTAACCCACTTCCTGATTCTTATCAGAAAGACAGGTACAGCAGGAACTGGTGAAGCGCAAGACATTCACGGGCTCCGTCGGGGCCTCAGTTGGATGAATCTTAAACGTGACTTTCGCACTGCTATGATTCAACATTGCAATGACTTTTATGCCGAATTCAGACTTCCAGGAAGGCACTTCCTCCAAGGCTGCATGCTGTTCCATAACAAGCTCTAACTATCAAATTCTTCAGTTTGTACTGCGTCTGCCAGTTCCAGGACGCTACACAACCTGCAAAGCTCAACTCAGGGGGGAAATAATCCTCGTTAAAATAATTTTAACAGTGGACGAAAAGCTGTTACTAATAACAAAAGGCGCTGAAGGTGGATTCAGCTTCAGGCAGCTCAATAAAGAGCCGTCTTGACTCAAAGTTCATAAATCAAAGTTTATAAAAGTTTAATTTCAGAAGAACAGTAAGAAGAAGTGCATAAAAATAACATGTACAACAAACAATTTTCACATGCTTGCTTGAATAAAGCCACAGAGTGAGACACAAACAATAAAATGCCATTTAAACCACTTAAGTTCCTTAAGGTAGTGGAGAAAAAACATGTCAGCCTTTCTACTAAAATCATTATGTTTATAAACGTTTAAAGAAAAAAGCCCTGAAAAAACACCACTCGACAAAGTTAGCTATTTCATGGTTAGCATAGCAGTGCATTTAGCAGCTAAAGAGCTGAAAATTTAAAATAATATAGGACTTCCATTCATTGGGTGACCAGAAACACAACTCCAAATGAATACTACGGTTCAGCATGTTTTACTGCTACAAATCGGCCAAACAAATCCATGAATGTAGGTTGTAGGACAGAATAACGGAGAAATTCTTTAAATAAGTTGATTCTCGTTTAGAAACAGTTTAAAGTTCTTTGGTTGGCGAGGTACAGTATTTTGCTAGTGCACTACTTAAAGCAGCTTCTGGTACTGTGTAACTATAGTCACAGTAAACTTCAGTTCTTACACCTGTGGGGCTTTTTTAATCGAGCCTCAACAGGTTTTTGGTACCAGCTGAAATGTGTCTGTAGTCCTGGGTATCAAAGACTGTCAAGTACAGATAGCTGCTATTGAAGTTTGACATAGATTTGTAATCGTGTTTTCTTTAAATCAAAATTGTCCCAGTTTTAGACTTCCTAAAAGCAAGACAACTGGTTACACTGACTTTAAATTAAAGAGCAAAATTTTTCCAACACAAGAACAGTAGAAGAACAGATCTAGACGTCCAATCAACACAGCTTCATTGATTGATTCAGTGTAAACCAAGACAACGTTATTATTACGCTGTACAGAAGTTCGAGTTAGATTTGTAAGCTTGTTTTCTTATTTTCTGAGCAAAAAGTTCCTGATTTATATCAAACATGAGCCACTATTGTTATCTATGTTTATTTAGGCAAACTGTTCCTGTATGACTACCAGTGTTCAGACAACATTTAACATTTGAGAAGTTTGGCTTCTTTTGTTAAATAAAAAAAATTCATATTTATATTTCTCAAGGGGTCAAAGTACAGTTTTAAAAATCTAATATTTTCAACCTACACCCTGTCGTTGACATTGGGACCTTTCAATGAACAATTAAGGACATTTTGCCTGTAAGTTTCAAAGTATGAATATCCATGTATTGTTTATCTAACAAGCTAACTCCATCATAACACTTGTAGTAGAGCCACCAAGACTCCCACTTCAGGAAATTAAATAGGTTCTTGAGACAAACATCCTGTGGAATAAAATTACTGACTGAGAAGTTTGGAGTATTTCGTTTACTTAAATACAGTTAAAGTTTTCCTGTAACTGCCTCTAGTGGCCGTTAGAGGAACTGCAGTTTGAGACTCGTTAAGACTTCACCCCAAATGTTATGGTAGACAGTTTAGAGGAACGAGTGCAGGGCACAGAACTTAAAGAGACACTGTCACAGGATAAAATGTGATTTTATAACACGATTTAGTTTCAGACAGCAGCTGTGTTCAGGATCACAGCTCAACCGGAAACTTGGGGCTTTTCTGAGGATTTTCTGTCTAATAATGAGACGACAAATGGAGTTTGTACAGTTAAGCCGGGTAAAAAGGGTTTAAAAAGGTAAAAGAGAGAGTGAGAGTCAGCCAGACACTGTTAATGGTTGTTAATTCAACGTCTTACATAAAGGAAAATAAATTATGGGATTAAACCTCCTCACTTAACATTAAATCACCTTTTAAAATACAGCATTAAATAAGGCACCACCTGCACATATTACCTAGTTTTGGTCTTTCTGGATAAACTTAGCCGTCAAATTTTTCCTTAATTCATCTTTTCTACCTCATTTCATTAATAAAATCCAGTTTTATACATCCTCAATGGTTAATAAGTTTATGGTTTATGACCTTTTTTTTGTTTTTTGGCTTTTATCAATTGTAGTTTCATCTTATCTGACCTTTTAAAAAACTAATCAATACATAAAAGCATGATTTACAAATATTGAACACAGAGAAAAAAGCGGAACATGCGAGTAACACAGAAAGAGGAATTTGATCATTTGATCATAATGTTTTGATCCCTTCTTCACCAGGGCTGGTGTATATCAGCCTCTCGGATAGAATAATGTTTACCTTAAATGCATCAAAATCACATAAAAATGCTTTTAGTGTTTTGTTGTGGCCAAGTTTTTATTGTTTCTGCCTTTTCCGTTCAAAATAAATTGTATTTAATGAGACGGTATAATAATAAACAAAACAAGATTAAGTACAAATGTACAGATAAAGTATATAAAGTATACGAACTCTCCAACACGAAGTGCAGAACTAATGACATTCACATTAGCCACGGCTGTACTTTGTATTTAGTGCTACTTATCAAATGTTAGCATGTTAGTATAGTCATTGTGAGCATATTAGCATGCTGATGTTAGCATTTAGCTCAAGGCACCACTGTGCCTAGGTTGGCATAAAGCTCTAATGATTGATGTGATGTTGCCTTTTGAGCCCTGCTATTGGCTGGTTGGGCGACAGAGTGAGGTCATTTTGGGTAGACATGAATGTAGTCCTTATTTATAAAGAGATTTTAACTTTATTTACAAGGTTTCATCTAACTCACAAATAAAGTGATTGTTTTTCCCTTTAGTTCCTTTTGACAAAAGCAATATATGACTCCTGTATTTCACTGTTATATTGTGGGTCAACCCATAAATAAATAAAAGAAAGTTAAAATATGAGCAGTGAGTGAAAAATCCTTCACGTGAAAATCACTCAAGCTGCAGTTATAAGTTTCCAATACAACATTAGCGGAGCATTAAAAAGTTTTGTAGGCGGGTCGAGAGTCCATACAACAACACTGACATCTCTCTCTCTCTATCAACACCACCTGGCCTTGGTAACCGTGGAAACCAGCGGCGTGGAGGACTCGGGTGCTTCACGCTGCCAGGAACGAGAGATGAAACAGATGCTGTTATGTTTTAAATAATGGTTCTGGTTTTTTTTCAGCTCCTATGACTGTATTTGTTTATCTTACATTTTAACAATTTAATCATTTTTACATTCTCAGACCTAATTATTCATTTATTTGCATATTGATTGAACATTTTTATGAAAAACAAGTGATTGGGATTGAGTGACAGTGTTTTCAGGAAAATGGTTGGTACACTTACTTTAAACACAAGAATAAACATTAGAAGAACAGATCCAGATCCAATCAGGACACCTGCCTGCTCGTAATATATATAATATACATATAATAGTAGTCTTCATTGAATAAATCTTAACTTAAACTAAACTTTTTTGACTTTGTCCACATTATTTAAATTAAACATTCATGCCAATAAAGCACACTGAACTAAACTGAACTGTAATAATACAAGTCAAGTTCAAGTTTCTCTGACTGATGCTTGTTTTCTGGGGGATAAATAAATCAGCAAGATGACAAAGTGAGAAATCATATGACTGAATAAAAAACATCTGAGGTTAAGTAGTCCCAAAACATTTACATGACATTCGATTCTGCAATTTTCAAATCAGAAAAGACAAGAAATGTTTTACAATAATATAATAAGTAGGTTAAGAAAAGAAACACAGGAAGATTTTTTTTTCTATGGAAACATAATTAATTGCAAAAGTGGTTGAAACATAGATGTTTGACTTTCTCTTTTTTAAAAATCCACCTGATCTGTGAGATGCTTTATTTGCTAAAAACAAATTATAAAAACAGCCAACGTGACTTAATTACGCAGGTCATTCATCTCACAATAATCAAAACAAATAGGAAAAGCTCAGTCAAAATGTCTCAATGCAAGATTTTCATTTGTTTCAAGACAAAAAATAAAAATTTTTAAATGTTAAAGCTGCATTAACTGATTTTAGGTGTGCAATATGTATCGTCTACGATAATATCTTAATTTAACACCTTGTCCACGCAGTCACTGCGGCATGCATCATATATCATCATAGAAATAAACAAGCTGAAAAATTCACAGATAAACTGCCGACCGCACCTTGAGTACAGATCCCCCGAGTAAAATGACTGACTGAAGTTACAATTACTAAACAAACAGCACCAGGAGATAAAACACACGCCACCAACCTCGAGGAATACGTTAGATTGAATCTATAGACGTGGATCAGCCTCACTCGCATCGAGCTGGTTTGGCTTTTAAAAGACGGATGTTGCTGAAAAGATGTGAATCTGCAAAGGAGGTGGAAAAATCGGTTGCCATTAAAGACCACAAACCAACCACCGCACGGAATATCAAGAATATGAAAAGGCTGAGGAGTCAGCTGTTCATGACAGACCTGAACCAGCCAAGATACCAGCACAAAAGTCTGGTTTCTTTCAAAGCCTCTACAACAACAGAACTCGCAGCTACAGCGACAGATGAAATGCTTTACTCATAACTGCACTGTTTGATGTCAGTAATACTTGCTCTGGTGATTTCAATTTATATATTGTTTTTACTTGAATACTTCGGTGTTAAGTAAATAAATAAGACCCGTTTCCATTAATGTCAATAGTAAGCAACAATTAATATCATATTAAGAAAGAGCAAGCTTATCCAACATTAGCATTTTACAAACACATTTTTGAAGGATGGCAAATATCATCTCCTTATCGCCAAAATTCCAAAACATATCTTCCTGACATTAACTCTATTCGTCCGCTTTGGGAAATTGGTTTTTCAGCAAGACATAAAAGATTAAATACATAAAATACTGAACATTTCGGGCTCCGGGTTGCAATTCTTGCAAGACTAAAGTGCTAAATTTCAGGACATCAGTTACACAATCAACTTGAAAGCAATCTTAAATACCACACGGATGTATAAAAAGGCCTACAATTCAGCAGCTACGTGTAAAAACATAGACGACAATGTCCACCATAAACAACAAAATCCACATAGTTCGCCATGGTCTGCAACATCGTGAAGCATTTTCACAACCATCAACATCATCATCGTCCACCCCATCAATTACAACATCATCGTTATTAAAATATTAATTTATTTACTTCCCCGGCCTGAGTTTAAAAGGAGAAGAGGGAAGCGGGAATGAATGAGCGTCTGTATCTATTGGAATCTGAACCCGGAGCCAGAAAGTAGGATCTGAAACTGCAGGTGAAGGCGATGGGTATTGTCTGACAGGATATTTGTTTTGTTAATATCACACACTCCTACGTCAGACACGTCGCCCACTAATACGCTGTCACCTTATAAAGTTGTTCTGGCTAACGTGTTAGCAAACAGAAGTCATGTTTGTTTCCACCCAATGAACCATGAAGTCTAATATTCACTCTGCACAGTAAAACACATAATCCTCTGTAGGCAAAGCCATTTGAGTCACTACGGATATATAAAACATTGATCATTACACAATTCAGGACAGGACCTGTGTGTGGTTACATTGGGGGTGGTTCACGTGTAAGACCTACAGGGGAGGGGAACTTCCCTACTTCCTAAACATCCGCTCTCCTGACCACACACACGGCAGCAGAGAGGTGACGTAACGACAGTAAATCAAACCCGAAGCTTCCATCCACCTACAGACGGAGCTCACGGCTCCATGATGTGGACACAAACGCAGGAAGAAGAAGAAAATTCCAGTGATGACGTCCTTTTTGTAGGCCAAACTGGGATCTAGTTCCACTGCTGAAGGTTCCTGCAGGGGTATTTCTGCTCTGAGGTTTTAGATCCGTCAAGAAAACAGGCAAGTAGCTGTGACAGTCACATGTAACATCACCATGTCCAAAACAATCATCTGTCACAAAGCGCCAGTAACATTTAGGTACTCAAGTACTTGTCCTTTCTTTCTGATTTCCTTTTTGTGCTACTTTATCCTTGAAATGCTTTCAGCTGCAGGTCCTCTGGATCAGTGGTTCTTAAAGTGGGGTCCAGAGACCGGCAGGGGTCCAACAAAAAGGGAAATCATTTATTTTCACTATAATTCCATCCAAAAGTAACAGTGACAGAGTGTAAGAATATTTTGGTCATTGGTTTCATACAATTTCTGTAATAAAACATCTAAAAGCAAAAATGCTATCAGATAGGCGACCCTGGGAGCAAATCTTATCAAACGGGGGTCTGTGGTCCAATATATCAGATTAGGGGTCCTTGACGTGAAAAATCTTGAGAACCACTAGATGCTGGACCAAAACATACAGATGAACTGAACATATTCATCTCCAGAAAAAAAGCAATCAGTTCATTTTGTCCATATAAAGTTCAGCTCTCAGAAAATCATTTCACTTCTTTTAAAGAGCATCTTTGTTTGAATTTTAAAAGATACGTTCATGAAAAAGATTTACAGAGTTTGGAGACATGTTTGCCATGACTGACAGGTCCCTCAACTAGGGCCGCAACTACCTATTAATAATTAATTAATCTGTTCATTATGTTCTCAATTTATCGATTAGTTGTTTAGTCTAAAAAATGTCAAAACTTTCAATCTGTGTTTCCCAAAGGCGAAGAAGACGTCCTCAGAGGCCTCGTCTTGTCGACAACCCAAAGATATTCAGAAATATATTCATATTTAAGAAGCTGGAATCAGAAAATCTTTCTTAAAAAAAAAAATTACTCAAACTGATTAATCGATTATCAAAATAGTTGATTTAATTTAATAGTTAACTAACTGATTATTTGATTAATCGTTGCAGCTCTACTCTCAACCCGCCAGGTTTATTAATCAATGTACTGTCTAGGGATGCAACGATTACAGATTTTGTTGGTACGGATAATCAAGGTTTCACAATTATTATGCATTAATTACTAGTAATAAACTGATTTTTAATATTTAATTATAATTATATTTCTATAATATATAAGTATTATTACTATAAGATGAATATTAACTTTATTTATCCGCCATGGAAATTGTTATTGAGGAGGGTAATAAACTGTTAATGTCTTCAACTCTTCATCCATTGGTATAAGTTTTAGTGAAAATGAGGAACATCTCTCATGCAGTGTTATTAATAATAACAGAAATGCAAGTTCAAACCCCCATGGCGCGGCACAAGCGTCGTAGCGCAGCAGGACTGTCGTTGCGGTGGGTCTGAAAGGTTACATCTGCTTTGTATTGTTAACGTTGCACTGAAAGCTCGAATCTCACCGCTACGGCACTGACATGCTTATATTTAATTCCCTACCAACTTGCCATTTAACTCAGTTATTATGTACCTTTACTTGGGCATGCAAAGATGGGTGGTCATCCCGCAGGTGCTGCATCAAAAAAAGCAACCTTTTAACGGCAAGTTTTTGAACGCCCTGGTCAGTGTTGATGCAAATAAAAGCTTCGCAGTTTGGTCCATCTGCCATAGTTTAGCCAGTGTACAGTAGTAGCCTCCATGTCTCTGATAAGCACGGCACTTCAAGCTGGTGCACCGCTCGTGTAACTTTGCTTCCGTTTTGTGTTTTTCATTAAATGCAGCAGAAACACTCGGTGTAGCGGAGCCTGTACAATTAATTAGGCTAAGTGATGTTTTAAAGTTAATAGTGAAATCCGGTAATCGCTGCATCCCTAGTCATCTTACACAGTGAGAAACAAACTGCTGCTCATCCAACAACAACTAGGGCTGAATCAGCATGAGATTTTCACGGTATGATAACCATCATAGTTTCACGGTTCACGGTATTACACAATTATTATAATAATCAATTACAGAGAAAGTGACATCAAAAGGTTTTTGGTTGAACAAACACAAAATATTATGTTCGTCTAGACATGAAACTTGAAATATATCTTTTTTAATAATACAAATACAATAGAACTCAATGACGCTGATAAGAACATGGTACATGGTATAACAACTGCACTTGTTATACCACGGTATACGGTGAGACCGCTGCAACCCTAAACACACAGCTGTGAAGCAGGAAGTGGGGAGCGCTGACACTGCAACACCGACCAGGAAGTGACATTCCCTGTGAGAAGATTTTTCCTCAGTCAGTCAATGACTAGAGGCGACAAGAGAGAAGTATTACAACAAGGCTGCATGTGAAAGGTGATGTTGGTTAGTCTGGCCAATACTGTGGTCCAGAGCAAAATATCTCAACAGGCTGGAT
>NC_060159.1:25336896-25366422 GCF_021292245.1 Micropterus dolomieu | reverse complement strand
AAAAAAAAAATTACTCAAACTGATTAATCGATTATCAAAATAGTTGATTTAATTTAATAGTTAACTAACTGATTATTTGATTAATCGTTGCAGCTCTACTCTCAACCCGCCAGGTTTATTAATCAATGTACTGTCTAGGGATGCAACGATTACAGATTTTGTTGGTACGGATAATCAAGGTTTCACAATTATTATGCATTAATTACTAGTAATAAACTGATTTTTAATATTTAATTATAATTATATTTCTATAATATATAAGTATTATTACTATAAGATGAATATTAACTTTATTTATCCGCCATGGAAATTGTTATTGAGGAGGGTAATAAACTGTTAATGTCTTCAACTCTTCATCCATTGGTATAAGTTTTAGTGAAAATGAGGAACATCTCTCATGCAGTGTTATTAATAATAACAGAAATGCAAGTTCAAACCCCCATGGCGCGGCACAAGCGTCGTAGCGCAGCAGGACTGTCGTTGCGGTGGGTCTGAAAGGTTACATCTGCTTTGTATTGTTAACGTTGCACTGAAAGCTCGAATCTCACCGCTACGGCACTGACATGCTTATATTTAATTCCCTACCAACTTGCCATTTAACTCAGTTATTATGTACCTTTACTTGGGCATGCAAAGATGGGTGGTCATCCCGCAGGTGCTGCATCAAAAAAAGCAACCTTTTAACGGCAAGTTTTTGAACGCCCTGGTCAGTGTTGATGCAAATAAAAGCTTCGCAGTTTGGTCCATCTGCCATAGTTTAGCCAGTGTACAGTAGTAGCCTCCATGTCTCTGATAAGCACGGCACTTCAAGCTGGTGCACCGCTCGTGTAACTTTGCTTCCGTTTTGTGTTTTTCATTAAATGCAGCAGAAACACTCGGTGTAGCGGAGCCTGTACAATTAATTAGGCTAAGTGATGTTTTAAAGTTAATAGTGAAATCCGGTAATCGCTGCATCCCTAGTCATCTTACACAGTGAGAAACAAACTGCTGCTCATCCAACAACAACTAGGGCTGAATCAGCATGAGATTTTCACGGTATGATAACCATCATAGTTTCACGGTTCACGGTATTACACAATTATTATAATAATCAATTACAGAGAAAGTGACATCAAAAGGTTTTTGGTTGAACAAACACAAAATATTATGTTCGTCTAGACATGAAACTTGAAATATATCTTTTTTAATAATACAAATACAATAGAACTCAATGACGCTGATAAGAACATGGTACATGGTATAACAACTGCACTTGTTATACCACGGTATACGGTGAGACCGCTGCAACCCTAAACACACAGCTGTGAAGCAGGAAGTGGGGAGCGCTGACACTGCAACACCGACCAGGAAGTGACATTCCCTGTGAGAAGATTTTTCCTCAGTCAGTCAATGACTAGAGGCGACAAGAGAGAAGTATTACAACAAGGCTGCATGTGAAAGGTGATGTTGGTTAGTCTGGCCAATACTGTGGTCCAGAGCAAAATATCTCAACAGGCTGGATCACGAGTCAAAACAATCAATAAATTCATCCAACAACCAACCAGCCAATCAGTCAATCAAGGAAAATACAGTGAGAGTTACTGGAAGAAGTTCAAATGAGAGCATCATTGGGTTTTTCTCTCTGCGCCATCATGCACTGCAAAACAGGTGAACATATCGGTTTTGCAAAGAGGTTGTGTGTGTGTGTGTGTGTGTGTGTGTGGGTGTGAGTGTGAGTGTGAGTGTGTGTGTGTGTCAGCGGTGGGCTAGAAAATGTATTTAGTGCAGTAAAAACAGGTGGTGCATTAAGTGCAAGCGGTAAAACCAGTAGATGGTGAGAGATAAAAGTCGAGCTGAGAGCAGATGCCGGAACTACATGAGAATCAGCCGGTTACTACGAAACTCTGCGTCCAAATCCAAATCAGCTGAACTAGAACAATTAGTCAGTTTGAATCTGAACCAATCAGATTAAAAAAAACAGTGTGATGTTTTTTTTAAAGGATTTAGGAAGATTTAAAAGGAACACAGAGACCTTTTCTCCTATGACTTTGAGATCTCATAATTCTGAAGTCTTTCATCAGAATTACAAGATGCTAAGTCATACTAGCTTTGCAATAACTGGTCACGACTGCAAAACTGAAAACCTTTCTGTGGAACCTTTCACGTTTTATTAACACATTAAAAAATAAAATAAAAATGTGGGACGTTTTATCGTAGTTACGGCCTGGTTAGAGTAGCTTTTAAAGCGGAAAACATTATTAATGCCAATGGATTCACCACGATTGGTGGATTTTACTTCGGTGAACGCACAAATCTGCACAGTTCACCAATACCAAGAGAAATTGTTTGCAGACAGTTCCGAGAAAAGAGCAAGCGGACACCTGCAGGTCTAAAAATCGTTCTCTTCTTCAACACAGCATGATGTTCATTTATAGTCCCATTTAGAAGAAAATAGACATTAAAGCAGGTTATGCTTTAGGGCGTGGCTACCTTGCGATTGACAAGTCGCAACTATGGCGAACTGTCAATCAGGATAGAGGCGAATATCAGCTGCACCGTGTATATTTGACTCGCCGTGAACTTGTTTTAGGGTGCTGTCGGGGTTTTCGAACTTTGACCCTTTCAGTGTTTTTTCAGTTCATGAAAGTTAATTATGACATTGTGGTCGCCTAAAATGTTCTTGTTCTGCGTTTGACTGCACTAAAAGAATCTCTAAGGAGTCGGCTGCTCATTTTTCCAGTTAAGTAACTGGAAAAGAGTCAATTATTCAAATACATCTTTTTATTAAACTCTTTCAACTCATTCTGCTTTTCCCGCAGCGGTAACTCTTAATAAAATTAAATGATGTACAATCCTGACATCAAAAAGCCAAGGATAAAGTCAACGGCTCAGTACAGAGAAAATAGAAAGAGCCTCAGAAAGCACCAGCATCTTCCCGGCTGGCTTATGTTAGCAGTTAGCTCGCCAGCTAAGTTCACCAATGGCAGTAGTTCACTAAGACACAGTGCAAGTTGTCAGCACATCAACAGGCCTCTAGAGCCAAATATGTGGCGAAGATAAGGCATGAACTTGGTCAGTGCCTTAAAGATGGGTTAAGCAATTTATTTCAGAAGAATTTCCTTTGTTATATTTGTTTAAATTCTCTTTACATCCCGACAGAAATCGATAAATAAAATGCTCTGACACAGAAATGAAAAGAAATCCGCCAGCCAATCATCGGGCTGGATTATGATTTGCACTCTGGCCCTACATGAACATGTGGAATAGCTTTGGATTGGAGGCTTGAAGGGAGGCAATGGGCGTTTTTCGGTTTGATACTTTTAGCTAGCCGTCTCTTGCAAGTTATCCAACGATGCTGACCTCAGCTTTAAGTTAAATAAGAGAACTGTATCTTAAAGCTCCTAGAAAACTGTCTCATCATAACAAGACCTCCTGATTATAACAAGACCTTTGTCCTGTACTTATGAGACAAGGACCTTGTAATTTTATGTTTTCTCAAGATTACTAGAATGCTTATGTTTGTAACAAACATAAGCATTCATGACCTCCAATCAGAGATCAGAAGCCAAATTAAATTAGCCAAAATGTACCTTCTGATCCACGATGGAGCAGACGAGCTCCCTGACAGCAGACAGCGAGTGGTCTCCGGGGTCGAGGGTGACCGTCTCTCTGGTGAGTCCGATCTGAAGCAGGAACGAGACTCCATGGACGGAGCATCGTGAGCTTGTTGGGCTGGGGGCCGTCTGGCTGCCGTTGGACAGCCGGCTGCAGAGGGTGGCGGGCGGGCTGGGGGATGGCGACGGGGTGGGTGGGGCCGCATGCGGAGGGAGGGCTGGGAAAGAACGCGGCGAGGCGGGCGGTGGCGGCGGGCTGTTGTCGGCTGACATTGTCTGCTATCTGTGACGTCGTCCGGGCAGGAGAAAGGCGGCGTAGGTCAACGACATCCAAAGAAAGTGTCCGACTGCTCGGGTTTGTTGGTTAGCCGAGCGTTTTCTGTCCCCTTGTTTGGCTCGATTCACGTTTCTCACCACTAAAATCCTGCGAGAAAGGTTTCCTCTTGCTGCCGGGCATCTCTCATGTAGAAAATATCTGGAGTAAAGAGCTCAGGATCCTGGGAAGTTCAACTTTATAACACAGTTAAATCATCAGGCCTCCTGCTGGGTGGAATGGTGGGACGACTTGTGAGCAGAAAAACAACCACGAAAGTCTGCAGATCTGCAGTTTCTCTTTAGCGTTTCCACAAGCCGCATCTGTTGAGAATCAAAGACATTAATGAATACATTTACAAAGGTTGATCTCCTCCTATGTATAAAACATATTTACAGTTTGAATAGAACTGTTGTAGTTAATCCCTTTACCATAAAGTAGTTTGGTATCCCTGCAATAACTTTTAAACTCATCCATTAACTTAGTCTTCACAAATTCAACTACACAAAAGGTCATTGATGTGTGAAGTGCAGTAAAGTCATTAAAAAGTATTATAAAAATGCATTTACTCATTTTTAGAGCTTCCAACTACAAACTGTATGTCCCGTTGGCCTTTCTCTTTAGATTAGTCAAACACAGAAAACCTTGTCCCATATCAGTCTTCTTTCAAATTAAAGTTCAGAGAAATTGACCCTCAGAAATCAGTAATGGCATAAGTCAAAAAATTCCTACGCTCACTTCTATATTACTGCGAGAACTATATCACATCATAGCACAGTCTCATTTCAAATAGTGCCAAATCCTATACCACGCAGAGTTTAGGTGTCCGCTGTAGAAACTATAACTCTGCAAGAACATTATGGTTAACGTTTGATTTGTTAAACATCTGCTGACCATTAATTAAAATCTGGGATCAACCACATTATCAAAAAGACAAATAAACACATTTTCTCATATTATTCAGGCTAATTTGGGTGAACGGTCCCTTTAAGCCTTTACAGTTAAAACAGACAGGAAGAAGTGCCATGTGTATTATTACATACAGCAAGTCTGAGCTTCCCTGAACCTACTCTAACAAATGCTCATATCAAACTTATGGCCCATCCCAAATACTCCAGATTTTAAGGACACATTAAAATCCATGTGACTCATGATGATGAACATAAATGTGACTCTTTTTTTTTTTTACCCTGTGACCATTAATACTCCTGCAACTTTATTCTCTGTATTGTTAGTCATGTTTCTCCCCGTTGCTCACCTGTACTTGCCAGGGGACCAACAATAACGCACACAACACCAAATCCTAATAAATAATAATAATAATAATAATAATAATAATTGCACGGTTGATTTTCACACGTGCAGCTTATCTCTGCTAGTAACATCTGGATTTTCGCTCATTGAGGAAGAGATGTTAAAATAACTTATCTATAACTGCATAAAGTTTGAACATAAAGCAACAGGCTGCGCTCCTGCAGGTTGTTTTTACTAGATTCACACGGATAAAAAGAGAAGTTAAAGCCACCGTTACCTCTGAGAACAGGGCGGTTTTTCCGCTTCCATCGGCGCAGTAGACGAGATGAAATATCTGTGTGTTAAACTCCCATCCAGCGGCAGCTCGAACCGGTCCACGGCTGAATTTAACGAGCACCGCCCCGGTTCGTCCGCTGTTACTCGGTCCCCGGGCCTTGTGCAGAGAGACGGGATGGGGTAACTAAAAGAAGGCAGATTTAAACGTTCAGACTTCTTCTTGTCTCGTTTGTCCCCCAAAACTTCCCGGACATGCAGCGGATCAACGCAGCTCCAGCTTCATGCGGATCTGATTATCGCAGCGACAAACACACAGAAACAAACTACCGCTCGCACCGGGGGAGGGAGGGAGGAGCGACGGGAAGAGGCCTCACTCTGACGGCATTTCCAGGGACCGGACTACCGGTGTCTCTGCAAACAAACACAACAAGTGAGCTAAAGTGAAAAAAATTAATAAATAAACGGAAAGTCCTATTAAAAGGTACAAAATATGTATAAGATAATAAATAAATGGGAAATAAAATGTACTATGCCTACAATATTTAGATTTGCTCAGTTGTCAATAGATGAGGCACCACTGTCCAAAATGATCATTTTGCTTCAATTCCTCAATTTTCACATTTCAAGTTGCAACTATTATTACCATACTTTCATAAAATTTACAAAAAATCTTGAATAATATAAATAAACATTATTATTTGTTTGTTTTATACCAAGTCAGTTAACTGGCAGATCACGTAAATTTAATCTTTGTTAGCTTTTTCCATGTAAAAGTTCAAACTGTCCATATTGAATTGTATATCATTTGAACCTTTGTTTTCTGTTTTCAGAAGTTGGCTATTTCATAAAACATACATTTGCAAGAGATGTTTTCATGTGACAAACAGTGTTTATGCTGAGTGTGTTGTTATTGCGTTAGCTAATCTTTACCCGCCATTTTCTAAAACATGTAAGACATGTTTCCTCTACTCCAAGTCATTTTCCTTGCCCTTCAAGGCAATTAGAGCTTCATCATTTTACACACATTTACAGAGGTTTTTTTAAAATAGCTTTTATCATTCTCATTTTATGTGGTATTTTAAAAATGTGGGGGGGAAAGGGTCAGTCACACATATATATTTTGAATAAATCCATGTAAAAACAATATTGTTATAAACCGTTCTGTAAATGTGACTCTTATCAATGTGTGAGTTTGTTCTACTCGTGTCTGTGTGGGTTTCCTCCAGGTGCTCCAGTTTTCCCCACCATCAAAAACATGCTAGGTTTTTCAGGGAGTGTCATTGATCAGTGGCTCTGATATAGATCTGGAGTTGGTCCCCGGGCTGCTCCCTTGAGGGATGGGGTTAAATGCAGAGAATGAATTTAGCTACATATACAGTATGTGTATGTATATGTACCTTTACATCCCTTTTTCTGAAAGGTCATCTCACAATGTTTCACAAGAAACAAAAACTTTTTGAAAGGTACAAACATCCTTTTTGTTTGAATAGAAACAGTCGCTATGTCACCAGCCACCAGACTCACATGTCCAGCAACTCCTGTTTAAGTTAAAATTACCAGTTTGATGGATTTGACAAGATCAGTATTGCAACCGTTTCTGCCTGTCTTTCCTATTAAAATGGGCAGCTGTGGTTCAGGGGGTAGAGCGGGTTGCCTGTTCAGACCGGCGGTTCAATCCCCAGCTCGTCCAGGCTGCATGTCAAAGTGTCCTTGGTCAAGATACTGAACCCTTAACTGCCCCTGGAGGCTGTTCCACAAGTGTATGAATGTGTGTGAATGTTAGTTTCTGTTTGAGCACTTAGGCTCAGTGTATGAATGTAGTGTAAAAGCGCTTTGAGTGGTCGCAAAGACTAGAAATGCGCTATACATTTAAACAAAAGGGATATTGCTCTTTAAAAAAAAAAGGTCTATCTATAAGTAGGAATGCTCCATGCTTTCTACAGAGGAACATAATTTCTGGCCACCATGTTAGGAAATAGTGACAGTTCACAAACAGGTTAAACATCTGATCTTCATCTACATTTCAGTGGATGAATGGATCTTTGGGGATTCTTGAATAACTTTAAACACTGTTGAACAGACAAACAAATGCCAGCTCTGAGAACATGAGGCACTTACTGAAGCTAAACTAAAGCTGGCTAGCTAACGCTGGAGGAAATAAATAGCTGAAATGTTCATACTATAGTATAGGCAGTGTGCAACATATATTAATGAGCATGCAAAGACAAACTCAAGCTGCCATTACTCTCTGAGGTACTGAGGGAACTTTTCTTTGTTACTGACTCTTTTATACCTCAGAGTGATGCATCTTTCTCATAGACAATCACTGCCTGGTCGCTGCCATTGAGTTTCATCAGATAAATCTGTGGCGCCATCTGCTGATGGAAACACTACATTACCTAAAGTACAGAAGTACTCATATTTTAGGTAAAATTAGCAGTACTGCATTCACATTTTTACTACAGTAAGAGCATAAAAAAAATACTTAAATTACATTAAATGTAAAAGTAGCCTGCTCATTTTGCAGTATGGGATATTTCAGAACAGTGTAAGTCATTTTATTGAATTATAATTATTGATGTATTAATATGTTCCTCTCTTTAATGTTGCAGCAGGTAAAGGTGACGCTGATTTCAACTACTTTATCTCCTGGGCAGATTATTGATCCCTGAGGGGAAATTCACAAAGTTTAATCTTTACTATTACATCGTACTTTATTTGTTGATTATATTTTCTATTATTAATCTGATCTGCAAAGTAACTAGTACCTCAAAAGTACTTAAATTCAGTCCTTACTAAGTAAATTTACTTAATTTCCACAAAAATAACTAGCATAAATGATGTGATGTGCGGTAAACAGACACAACCAGAGAGACACACACACATTTAAACTGGGTTAACAATAAATAAACAATCTTTAATTAAACAAAACCAATTAATGAGTGCACCTGTATAACAGTATATAAAAACACAATAACATTTAGTAATGTTTCAGTTAAAAGGAAACTTGAACAACTGTAGAATTTTAAGTCAAATATAAGTATTGATTTTCCAGTGGAGCAACATGCTTTCAGGCTCTGCAGTTCCCAAACACCACCATACCTTTTCCTGAGCTGCTGTGTGTATTATAACAACATCATCATGTTGTTCCAGTCTGAGGCACCTTTATCTGCATCCATTGTCGAGAGAGGCACTGCAGCCTGCTCAGGGTAAATACTGAGGGTCGGTTACCACGTTTCAACCTTCCTCTGACAGGAATCCCGACGCTGAGAGGTTGGCTGCGAAGAAAACATCTCATACAATGAAGGTCAAAGGTCATATGAGGGAAGGGGAGAGTGAAAGAGATTCAATTAATAGAAGAGAGAAATCCTGGACACACAACAAACAAATTGGTGGTCTTTTCTTCATGGAGGCACAAGTAATGGAGAGATTTTTCCTTTACGTTTACATGGTTATTTGTCAGGATTCGTGGAGGTAAGCACAGAGGAGGTGAGAGCCCAAACGCAAGACACCAAGGCAGAGATACAGTTCAGGGGATTTAATCCAACAGAAGCAGAATATCAGGCTTACAGGTAGTTGATTGGCATCCAAAAACAACAGGAGCAACAGCCAGAACACTCCTCCATACAACATAACAGAGTGTAAACACTGCAATGACCAGACACAGACTGAGGAAACAAACAAGTATATAAACACACATGGATTAACGAGCTGGGAGGGAGCAACACAGGTGACTGGGATCAGGTTAACGAAGCAGGCAGAGACAGCAGGGGGTAACAGAGAAGCAGGCCAGCAGAGAGACAGTTAACCCAGAACACACAGTACACAGACCAAAAGTAAACACTAAGACAGGAACTGAGACACAACTAGGACACGGGGCTGAGGTGCAGAGCTAAACCTAAGAGTCAAGACGGATACTTTAAGTAAACTTAAAGATGCGGATGAATAGCATAATAAACAAGGCTACACAGAATACATGACAGACAGGTATGAAGTGAGCTAAACAGAACCAGTAGATGAACAAGGGAATACACAAGACTAAACAGAGAACACAAGACCAGGAACCAAAACCACCAACAGAAAACATGGACCAACTGCTAGGGTTTAAACTAAACAGGACAGAAACAGGGAGTTAAACGCAAGGCGTTGGCAACACCACAAACATGGACCGGACTGATGACACAGAGTGGGTAAGGACGACAAGGTAACAGGACAACACTGACACACTCAACCACAGACTAAGATAACTGAACAGAAAAAAACAGAGAGATAATAACCAAACGGATAACAAATCAGGCAGAGCTCACAATGACATTAACAGACTGGACACAAGACAACAGACTGGACTGAACCCTAAAACACAACATACAAAATAACAGATACTGAATTGATCAAATATAACAAAGACTCACAGAGGGCAAAACTAAAAACATGGCCGACAGGCAGAATGTGACATTATTTATGTGTTATTAACGTGAAAAGAGTCATTCAGTATATCTGCACATTAGTAGGCTAATCACCTTAATTTGTTGTCAATCAGATGATTAATAACACTGACTTAATAATAATAACCTCTTCCTTTCCTGACTCTAAAATAGTTGAGGCATAATCTGCTTAAATTAAATAATGACAAAAACTACTTTAGAAATCTTTAAGATAAGAAGTTTTAATTGCAAGTTCCAGGGTCCTTGACATTTAAATTATATTCTCAGAAAGAAAACAGTCATGTATTAATTCATTAGTTCATTAGGGACGTGTCTTACTGATTTGTGTCATGGGAGGGCAATGTTTCTTTAGAAATCAGACGTAGCATTCAAAGCAACAAGTTCAGGGTTTAATTTGTTGAAAAGATCCCACAGCAATGGTACTGCAAGAATTCATTAATGATGATGTTGGACATTAATGCAGCTGGAAAAAAGTGTTTTATAGCCAACAAGAGCAGGGAACAAAACCTGGAGATACTATCGTCACATCAGATTCTGGTCATTTGGTGGAAAGATATTAAGAAAGCTCAAACATACCAGACTTTGATTAAATGTTAAGGGTTTGTATAATGTCTTTGGCTGTTGATTTTTACTGCCCATTTACACAGCTGCTTTACTTCATCTTCATTGATTAGAGACAGACAGATGTTTTTAAAACTGAAAGACCAAAAGTTTCACTAGCAACTTACTTTCCTCTCTCTTTTTACCACTGTTACCCACCGTTTATCTCCATCTCCCAGTAAAATATAGATTTAAAGAGGATTTAATGGACTCTTTTTAAACCGAAGAAGCGGAACAAGAAGCCCCGCCCACATCAGCTCCTACATGCTGCATTCAAGTGCTGTTAGATTTTTACTTATCCAAATTTTAAGAGTCTAATGTGAACACAAGGAAGCACAATGCCACAATTTGACATTGCAACACCTGTAAGAATTGTATGTATTTATTAGTGTGTCAAGGGGTCACAAGACAAATCAAAGCATTATTTGGGAAAGCAGAAAAAGCTAATTGTTACTGCACCATTATGTTCATTTTTATCCCAGATTTTACTTTTATTTATTTATTTTGTGAACTACGGGGTCATTTCAATATTGTTTTGATTTCACAAGCTATGAAGAAATTGAGAAGCACGTTACTTAAAGTCTAAGTAATGGTGGTGGAACATGTCAAAGGAATTTGTGGTTTTCACTGAAAGCCAAAGTGTAATTAATTTTCCTTTTTTTTTTACTTCAGAGTATGGTGGTAAAAGTTAAACGAAAACTAAACAAATGTTTTTGGTCTTGGTTTTTGCATACTGTACTTTTCTGACCCTGTAACATAAATCCACTTTGAGAACAATCTTTATACTGTAATATGTTTTCTCTTCTGTCCAGCACTTTCACTCCCAGCTGATGTTCTTCTTCTCAGCACAGTTCAGAGCTTTGTTCTCATCCTCTTCCCATGGGAAACATGTGCACGCCCTAAAAAAGCTTAACAAGCCACCACCAATCACACGTGACAGTGCTGCTGTGGAGCTCAGAAGATGAAAGATCTGATTAGAGGCTGAAGGAATGCTTTTTTATTATGACAGCGTCTCATTTTAAGGCTTTGTTACATACAGAGGTTGAGAGGAGTATGGGCTGGATAAACAATTCATCTAACTTAGCATGCATTTTATGTTACCAAAGTGCAGCATGCAAATGAACACATTTAATCAAGGTGGATGTGAGTTCAACTCATGATAAATAGCCAGCAGGGAGAGTCTGTGTTAAAATAATAAGAAGAAGAAGAATGCATTACATTTATATAGCGCTTTATCATGGAAACTCAAAGCGCTTCACAGTGAAGTGGGGGGGGACTCACCTCAAACACCATCAATGTGTAGCACCCACCTGGGTGATGCACGGCAGCCGTTTAGCGCCAGAACGCTCACCACACATCGGTTTGTGTCACATTCTGCCTGTCAGCCATGTTTTAGTTTAGCACTCTGAGTTTTGGTCAGTTGATTATCTGTTATTTTTGGTCTGTTGTGTTTTGGGGTTCTGTCTTGTCTGTTGTCCTGTGTCCAGTCTGTGTTTATGGTGAGCTCTGCCGTTTTGTTGTCCGTTTGGTTCTGTGTTAATCTGTTTTTGTTCTGTTATCCTAGTCTGTTGTCTGTGTTGTCCTGTTATCTTGTCTCCCTTATCCCCCCTGTGTTCTTGATTCTAAGATTTGAGTTTTGCATCTACATTTCAGTTCTGTGCTGTTGAGTTAAGTTCACTGTGAGTTTACTTATTGATCAGTTTGGTATCTGTTATTTAGTCTGGGTTATTATTTACCAAGTTATTTAGCTTGTTGCTAATTTGCTCTGTCATGCAAAAGTCCAACATTCTGTATTTGGGTTGTTTATATCCAATAAAACTGCTAATTCTCACATCAAAATGAATGTAAACAATGCTACTGTTCACATTTCACTTGCTTGAATGTATAAAAAAATCACCCTGGTGGAGTCCAAATAGTCTGTTTCCTGTGACATTGTTATTGTTTAAACCAAATTATTTACTAATTTATTTACCAAGACCAATTTAAACCAAACCTTTGTATTACTGTACTTGCATTTTAGCTCAAAGTTTAAAGAACTATTATTCGCTATTGTGAAGTTTTAAAGTTGACTTTTTTGCGTAAATCTTTTCTCTTATTTTGGTACAGTAAAAAGAAATAAATGACACACACAAAAAAGTTGAACATCATCATTTGTTAGTTTAAGAAGAATTGTTTGCCTATATATTACTGAGTTTCTTTCTTAATAATTTGATAAATGTTTACAAGAATGAATGTGGAATTCAAATCACTTATAATTTAACAATTACAGTTGACATAAGAGCACTTAAACAACAAGTTAAAATCTCATGGTTAAACCCCCAAAAGTACAGTTAAGGTATCATCCATCCATAAACCCTGCACCATGTATACTTAGACATTTAAATATAACCATACACTTCATGAAGCCTATGCAAAATAATCTAATACTTTTAACATTAAATATTCATTCACTTGCGCTATTTGTATTTGATTGCAATCTACAGAACACGTGACTTTTAAATAAACATTGTCTGTTGTTCGTTTTTGTTGCTTTGTTCCGACAGCACCTAAAGGCAGCATCGTTAAACTCTAATGGGATTGGAGGAGAAGGGAGAAAGAGGCGTGGTTAAGGCCATTCGTAACCCGACACCCGCCCCACGCGCTGGTTGTTTCTTGTTATGCCTGTAAACTTTCTCCACGAGCTCAGTGAGCGAGCGAGCGAGCGGCGGGCCATTGATGTCGTGTCTGTCTCTGTGCCGTGACGGACCTCCTCCGGTGCCTCGACATGAGCTAAATCATGTCTGATTAACGGTTTAATTTCGGTTCATTTGGAGCAAGCGAGAGATTAATTAACACCCTTTGGAGAAATGGAGGCTGTGAGTAAGTGGACCCCGCAACAAGTGGTGGACTGGATGAGAGGTGAGACCGCCAAAGGGAGAGGGGGGGAGCTAACGGTCCGCTGTTAGCGGTTAGCTTTTAGCAGAAAATAACGGCTAATTCAGCACTTTAGCGGCTTGTTGTTGGGTTTAATTAGTTTTTAGGGAAATTATTAAGGTTTTAAAATTTGTTTCTCAGCTGAAACCTCCCCATCAATCATCAGCTTGATCCAGCAAATCACAGATTATCATTAAATCATTTAAAGTTATAGTTTACACGGTGTTTTTTTTTTTTTTTTTTTTAATATTTATATAGCACATTTCAAACAGCTCAGTGCTTTACGTGGGCAAAGTGAAGCATTAGAATGGCTGACAAACAATTACAGATAAATAACGCAATAAACTCTTAAGATAGAATAAAATTAATTAACACAAGTAGAATAGAGAAGAAATACAGTAACTGAGCAGTGATATGATTGTAGACTGAAATGAAAGCACTAATTAAAGTATAATCATGCAACCCATATGACATATTTATGGTAAAACCTTAATGATTTAGCTGGGGTACTGGTACTGTGGTTACTTGAGGAAATATTTGTGGTTTTAAATTTTAAATTACTTCTATTTTCACATAGTTGAGAAGTTTTTATTGAGTCTTTCACAGTTCAGTGTTAGTTAGTCCCTGTATTAAAAAGGACGTCTCAATCCATTTGAACTTAAAGCAGATTGTGTTTTGGATTTTGGTGGTTTGAACGATTAGTTGTACATGTGGATTACTTACTTTGCCTTTATGTCAGATTTAGGGCTGAGTGTCCCTTGATATCTGTAATACTAGGGCCGGTATTATACCGAGTTGGATACTAATATATTACTTTGTGAATAAAAATGTTTTCCATAACCCTTTTTTTACATATAACAAAAGAAAACAATGTTTTACTGCAAGGCGCAAGAACTGTTAAAGTACAATAGTTCTAAAATGTGCAAAAATTGGTTCACAGTTTTATATACTTGGTGCTTATCAGCTTAGCGCATTGCCTTCTATGGCAACAGTTAAAGTATAATGTATGTAATGAGGTCCAGGTTAATTAGGTTTGTGCTGCAGGCTGTTACCTTGTTTACCTTTTTTACTGACTCTCATATTTCTGCACTCTGCAGCTGCACATGTGACAAGAAAAAACACTTTGCTGCTGTATGGCAACCTGGCGAGATTTATACACACACACACACACACACACACACAGATCAGCCATTAAGTGACAGTCAGGCACATAATTCTGGTTTGATAAAGATGTCTTTTTAATTATCACGAGGTTGGGATAAGCAGCAGCAGTTTGTGTTGCGGTGTTTTGAAGTCACAGTTTGTCTTTTATGTGACAATAGTTATTTTTACACTACAACATTTGACATTTTAGCGTTCTTGATTACACTCAGTCTTCCTCAGAGATGAATAAAAGTAAAACTTTTAACTAAAAATCTGCCATGTGCACATGGTGCCCATCCGCCCAGGACTGGAAATCCTGGGGGGAAAAGATAACAATATTGCCCTGAATGTCCTGAAAAACAATGAACTGACCTGGACACTTTTTAATGAGCAACAACAGGTTGTTCTGACATTGGTGTATATAAATTGTCATGGGCCCAACAACCTCCCTAAAATTGATTGTGTACTGTGTGTTGAGGAACAAGTTTGATTGAAAATATATAGCACTAGTTTTGGTTTTTTGTAACTTTCACACCTTTGACTGGTGAAAGCACTTGAATGCCTCCTAAGTTTTTTTTGAAGCTCTCTTAAACCAAACAAAACCCTTACCCTATATATTTTCTTTTAAAGGTAAATGATGGTAAACACTGAAACCTGTAGTTCAAGATTAGTATCAGCAGCAAATGACTGAGTATAGTCTTTTACAGACCTAATCCAAAAATGTCTTCCTTTTGGTAGACCTGTAAATATGTGTCGCCATTTCTTGATGCTAACAAAGATGGTTGCCAGAAATGATAACCGTTTGCTTGTCTGTCTAAACCTAAGAGGAAAAAGGGGTTGTGCAGAAAGATAAGTTTAGTAAAGTAAAAAATTTTAACAAAATATATGGTTTTGGTGTATTTACAGTCACTCAGGTATCACGGGTAACGTTTCAAAAGATACAAAGCCCTTCAGATAAGATAAGCCTTTACTGATCCCCAGAGGGGAGATTAAGAATTAGTATAGATAAATAGAGAAATGTAAACTAGCCTGTAAAGCAGTTCAGTTGCAAAATCTTGTTTGTTTTTTAAACAAAATGCCTTAAATCGAAGTCTCTCGCTCGTTGTGGTTCTCTGCGCTCATCTCTACGGTCTTTAATCCATTTTTGGTCCAAGTAATCAAAGTCTGCAACTGTTTTCCTCATCGCAAAAATCATAGGACCCTACACACACATACACACAAAAGCATACCAATACACATGTCATTTAGCAGCAGAAACAATGCAGAGCTGAGCACCGCTGGCGGTCAATAAAGACCCAGACAATACCAGCTCTTGACAAATGTCGGCCTCCTGCCGTGTGGAGGGTCAGCAGGTTGCTGGGACTCTTTACTGCGGCAGATCTGACTGTTGTTCTGCATGAAAACAACGCACCGGGGTCAGTCACATGACCTGCATGGCTCCATTAAGCTTGTTCTCACCCCGTGTCTCCTGTCACTCTCTGTTCTGCTGTCGGATTAAGACAGAACACCCAAAAGAATCAGAAGGTATCTGATCAGACAAAATATAAACACAAACATTCAGTGCCAACGTTCGCTTGATTCATGACAAATCTTGCTTTATTGCAGTACTAGTTTCATTAAAAGACTCAATGCTTCCTAAAACAGCTGCTCCATTGTAGTTTTTATAAAATGTTATTCAAACAGGCAGATGTAGTGCATTTGCTGGGGACTATTTTCAGCGGCGGATGAATCCACATGTGGTACTCTAGTGAGTACTTGGGGCAGCAGGATGGTGTATGTGGGACGGAGTTAGAATAAACTACAGTGCATGTTCATGGTGATGAAGGAACACCCAGTGCAGCAGTGAGGCTCACTGATGGGTTTTTAATCTCTTTTGGACAACAGTGGAGCTCTGTGGAGACATACTGAAATCTCTATTTTTGTCTGACCAAAAGAAGAGTTTGTTTAATATCAAAAGACTAAGAAACGACTTTGACTTCTCATTTTAGAAGCAGGAAGCTGTAGCATTTGCCAGAAAGTGATGATTTTCTGCTGACTGACTAATCAATGAATTGGCTAATTGTTTCAGCTGTACATGTTAGTAAGATTTATATAGGCCATTTTAATAATATAGAATATTACCAAACTTGGTTTTTTTAAATGGTGCATTTTCTCAACAGTCTGGTGCCAAACAGTTTCATTCATTTGATATTCTACACTGTTGAAAATATGTAGTTTGCTGTTGTGGTTCCTTACATGAAAGTGGAAGCTGTACATTTTCCTGTGTGCTAAGATTAAAAAGCATTTTGATTTAAAATAACTTCATATAATCAGTCAAGTGATAAGCAGACACATGTTTCATCATAGAAACTACATTTGTCATTGATCCGAAT
Organism: Micropterus dolomieu; assembly: GCF_021292245.1. Lineage (NCBI taxonomy): Eukaryota > Metazoa > Chordata > Actinopteri > Centrarchiformes > Centrarchidae > Micropterus > Micropterus dolomieu. Next base: position 25,349,513 of record NC_060159.1, on the reverse strand, counting down.
CCTATATTTACAGTTTAACAACAGAGCAGATGACTGCCTCCGGCCTAAGGGGGTGTGTGTGTGTGTGTGTGTGTGTGTGTGTGTGTTTACTCTCCTTGTACGACTCAAGCAGCAGGTTCTTTTCATGGTTCAGTCAGTCTTGTTAAAATCCTTCTGTTTGATCTGCAGTAGGTTCCCACAGGCCGGCTGTCACTGAGCCGCAGAAACACCAAAGTATCATGGAAGTTGGAGGTGTACTCCTGCAGAGTGGTGGTCTGGGATTATGGGTTTATATAGGAAGGACAGAAAACATTTCTGCCAACACTTCAGCAAAACCTCCTGAGTTACACAGGCTTGTTTACAAATCTCGACGCCAAACATCACAATCATTCATTTGTGTCCCCAGTTAATCATCAAGAGTAGCAGTTATGGACAGTTGTTGAGTATATGTGTAAAGAATTTTTCATATTCAGTGCGTCTGCATGTCCTGGACAAGTCTGCAGTTGTTTCTTGATGTGATGTTCATCTGATGACCAAACCTGTGCTGTAGTCTTCTTTTCCAGTTGTGATACTGGTCTAATCCTTTATTCAAATTGGCATGAAATTGTGTTAAATCTTGTACTAAGCTGTGATTTCATTACTAATTTAATATGGTCGAAACACTAGCAGCTGTACAAAAACCCAAATAAATACCTTCTAAGAAAACTAATTTAGCTAATTTGGTCAAAGAATAAACTAAACCAGCAATCTGACAGAGCATTCAGTGCCAACTTCTGATACTTTCATTTTTGTTTTTGGACACATTTCAGTCCATATCTGAAAAAGTTTACTTCCATCTGAACCAAGACAAACACTGTGCAGCTCTCAGATGATTAAGTTCGGTCTCTTTTTTTTAATTTTTTATTTACAAACTGATAGACTGATCAGATAGCTGTAGCTTGGAGGCAAACGCATAACATCTGAGCTCGGCGTGTTCAGACAAATGTACATAGTTTTCTGCTCGACTGACAGGTGCTGTCACACATTGCAGGGTAAATGACGACATAAGTGGTGAACAGGCTGGATAAATAAGGTGACACATCCAGCTCTCTTTATTCATGGGTGTGTACAAATACAGCCAATAAATGAGAGGATGGACTGGAATTACTTATCTGTGTGTATCACAAGAACACTGAGCAGGAGTTTCTTTACATTACTGAGTTTAGTAGATTAGAAGCTGGGCGATACATATTGTGATATGCAGTAAGACCAGATACAGTATAGTTGGGGTTTTGTTTAGTAGAAGTTGAACCAGGTAGAGACAATATTACTGATATTAGCTTATTAGAGATATATGGTGTCAGGAGATAAATGACAAGGAGATATGTTTGTGTCACCAGGATGCTATTTGTGATCCCTTTCAAGACTGTTTGTTTGTTATGCATTTACATTAAAAAACAAATATTGGCAGACAAAAATCAATATTGGCTCTGGCCTCAAAAGTCCAGTATTGATCGGACACTAGTTTAAAGTAATATAATGACATAGCTCAAATGTTGAGAGCTGAAGTTTAGTCTTGTGAGATGTGGTTGAATGCCCCAGAAAAAGCCAGTAAGTGGATGTTGAGGTTAGAATATTTTGTCTGAGCTTAAATGTTTTCTCGTCCTGGTGGTGAACTGTGACTTGAATGTTAAGTCTCTGCCTGTGGAACCCGACACAACCAAACAATTACTGTTTCTAAAAATGTTCCTGTTTTTATTCCATATCTTATAAAATCACCAATACTGATTCGCAAACGCACAATCTCAGGATATTATAAGTGAATTATAATCATTTGTTAGACGTGCTTGATTAATCAAGTCAATATTGCTGAGCGCTGTGTTCTTATCTTGAAATAAAGTTTTGTTAATTCAACGTGTTTTCCCAGAAAGTATCGGCCCTACTCTTAGCAGTCATGTTAAAATATAGTCAAACCATTTAGTCAAACCTTTTACATTTCAAGCATAAAGTTTGTCAGTCTTATCTGTCAGTAACATTTAGTTGATTGTTTAGTAGATCAACAGAAAAAAATCAGCAGCTACGTTGATGATTGACTTATCGTTTAGGTCACTTTTCAAGCAAAAATATGTTCAGTTGTGGTGATGCGCTGCTTCTTTGTCTTATCTGATAATAAACGGAGTATCTTTTAGGGTTTATAGACCAAACTATTCATTGATTACTTGAAATAATATGGGAAATATATATATTTTTTTCATTCAAGGGCAACAGTGCATGAAATAATTGTAAAAAGGTTGCAATATTAAATCCTTTTAAAAGCTTTGATTAACACCAAAACCAAACCTCTTGCCTGGATTTCTACCAATATAAACAATCATATAAAAGATGTCATGTAACATCCTTTTCACATCCAACAGATTTATAGTTTCTACTTGTTTGGAGGTACAGCAATTTGTAAAATCAGATTGTTATCATGTACTTTGACTCCTGCTCCTCCCTGCCAATGTTGTTTTGCCAAAATAAACTTGTTTTATCTTTGAAAATGCTGAACAGTGGAGAGCAGCCAAAGCTCAGCATCGCTGTGCTTTCAGTTTGAAGAATTTTATCTAACAAAAGACCTTCCTGCCGGGACTTTTTAAAATTTTGCGATGAAGGAAGGAAGGTCACAGGTCTGGGAGACTGAGAGAAACATATTTTTATTACAGTTATTAAACAATGTGCCTTCATTTAGCTGTATAAAGGCCCACACAGCTGTAAATATCTATAATGTGGTTTAATCGCTGAACCTTCCCATCATATATCATTCAACTAAACACTGTACAAATACCTTGATGTTAAATAATGTCCACATAACAGTAAGTCAATTTCCAGGTTTTCTTTGGTTGAGTTGTTGAAATGGAAATGTTAAATTTCTTTTATTTTTGTACTGAACAAAATTATAAACGCAACACTTTTGTTTTTGCCCCCATTCATCATGAGCTCAAAGATCTAAGACTTTCTCTATGTACACAAAAGGCCTATTTCTCTCAAATATTGTTCTCAAATCTGTCAATCTGTGTTAGTGAGCACTTCTCCATTGACGAGATAATCCATCCACCTCACAGGTGTGGCATATCAAGATGCTGATCAGACAGCATGGAGATTGCACAGGTGAGCCTTAAGCTGGCCACAATATGTTATATATGGTTTATTTTGGTTGACTCTGACCAGTATGAAAGCTTAAAATGAGTCACATGAATCCCAAAAAGCATGTTAATTGGACAGAGTTGGTGCTTCTGCTTGGCAGGGCCGCAATGGTCATCAGGAAACAAAGGCGCAGTTCAAAACGGCATCTTTTTTAGAGCTGCAAGATGCAACAATCAAAACTCAGTCAAATCATCAGTAATTGATTTTTAAAAAATCCCTAAAATGAGACAATTAATCTTTCTTTTACATGATTTAATTTTTCCTGTGCCCCAGGTGTGCATCCGATATGAGTTAATTGTTCTCTGAAATGTTTTTTTTCTAAAATGTCAAAAATAGTGACAAATGTCTGTCATAAGTTATCAGAGCCCAGCATGGAATCTGACCAGCAGTCAAAATATTTATAAAAATATCTTAGTTTTGATATGAAACAGAGAACGCATCAAACTCCCACATATTTAGAGCTGCCCGCACAGATATTACATATCTAGATATATTTATTGAAAACATACAGAAGTCTCTCAGGTTTCTTTTTTCATGTTTTACAATTCAACATTCACCAACACCTCCTCCCTCGTTCCTCCTAACTACATCTTGTGATGTCTGACATAAAGAGATTCTGGGTTGCTACTGAAAATTAAACTTTAAATTTGAAGTTGAAGAACAGAAAAAGACAAAAGATTAAATACAGGACGACTAATCTGCCAATCATTTTAGCTCTGTGATTTCAGTATTGATTGATCTCTCCTCCTGTGGTGTTAACACAGACAAACTGCTGAATATAAGCATCAGGCCTGAGTTTATTCTGTCTTCTTCTACCCACAATGCTTTGAGTTTTGACAATGCTGGCTTTGGTTTCCAACACATCAGTAAACAAATAGAAAACAAAGCCTCCTCTCCTCAAGTCTGCGCCTGTCGCCAACAGGACTCACATGAGTGACGGCAGACAGGTGTTCTGTTTTTACTCATCAGCTGGACTGAATCCAAATCAGCAAGGTTGGTTGTTTGTTCACTGGGAGGAGAACCTCTGTCACTTGAGAACATCGTCACCAGCGTTCAGTTTTGTTTTGTTTTTTTTCAGAATTGACTGATAGATTATTTGTCAGCAGCCAGTTTAAAGTCTCCGCAGGCTGATTTTCATAGGAATTAACCACAAATAAAATGAAAAAGATCAGTAAAGATTGTTAACCCTTTCATTACAAGATTTGTAATGAAAGGGTTAGACTGAACAAAACCAGAACTCTGTCTGTGTTAACCTGGTTTTTCTCGTTAGTTATCTGATAGAGATAATTGAGGAGAGGAGTACTGGTGATATATTTATTGAGAGTTTCAGTTATCTTATTGGTTTTCCTGGATGTTTACAAAGAAAACAACCGAGTGAGGTCACTGTGAATTAAATGACTTCACTTTGAACCATGTAACATGTAAGTGTAGCTTGTAGTAGATATAAAAGGGCAGATTGTCCTGATTTTAGATCAAATGTTTTTTGTTGTCTTCCTCCCAATGTTTTCCTTATCAGTGAAACTGAGGTCAATGAGGGAGCATGGTGAATAAGAGGAAACATCCGTGTTTTCTACACTGAGCACCTCTTCCTGCTCTCATCTTCAGCTTAAGAAACAAACAAACAAAAAATCTGTAAATCGAGAAAACAATCGACAAACAACGAAAATAATTAGTGCAGCTGATATCACCAGGTCAGTGAACCATGATCCAGTATCCTATCCACTGCAACACTACAGAGATAACAGTAATACTACGTGTATTCACAATTTGGTCTAAAAAATTCCCAAATACCCAAAACAAAATGCTAGAGATGTCCTCACATGTCAATAAACCTTCCCATGTTCCTGCTGGAGTGAGTCAAACATAGTGGATTCTGTGAGAACTGATCTGTGTTAGTCTGTAACATCACCATCATTCATGTAACGCCTTATTAAAGTAAAGCAGATTGTGGGAGATTTGTTCAACCTGCGTCAGAGCTAATGAGTCCAACAACCTCAACGTCATAAAGAACTGAATGATTAAAACCTGCAGGACTGGTATCCGTGATATAACAGAATATTGGTTGTATTCCCACACAGTCGTTTCCCTCATTTGTTCCGCTTTGTTCCAGATAGAGCTGCAACGAACGATTATTTTCATAGTAAACTTATCTGTCGATTATTGTCTCGATTAATCAGTTGTTTAGTCTATAAAATGTCAGAAGATAGTAAAAAATGTTGATCAGGGTTTCCCAGAGTCAGAGAAGACGTCCTTAAATGTCTTGTTTTGTCCACAACCCAGAGATATTCAGTTTTAATAACACAGAGGAGGAAAGAAGACAGAAAACATTGACATTTAAAAAGCTTGAATCAGAGAAATGCAACTTTTTCTCCTTAAATTACTTAATTAATCGATTGTTAAAACAGTTGGCAATTTATTTAATAGTTGACAACTAATTGATTAATCGACTAATTGTTGCAGCTCTAGTTCCTAGTGAAATACCTAGACAACCTTGCGATTAAGTCCCATGAAGCTTGGTACTGACATTCAGGATTCCTGGAGGGTGAAGTTATTTTAAATTTGTGACGATTTTGGTAATCCAAACACTACGGCGACCTGTCTATCAAGATAGAGGGAATCGTATTCACTGTACTGTGTACATTTAACTAGCCGTGAACCTGTTTGTGGGCACTGTATGTCTGTGTTTTGGACTGAAAGCTTTGATGCTTTCACAGTTTATTTTCATTTGGTCACCGAATAACCTAGCTAGCTCCAATCTCTCATCCAAATATGGTCACTTCTGGTTCCAGAAAAACCAAGATGGCGACGGCCAACATGCAAAACCAGAGGTTTTAAAACAGTAGTCCACAAACCAAAGTCCAGTCTGTGGTTGTGTTACTGTTATTTATGATTTGCTCCGCCACTACCCCGGCCTCCCAGTTCTCAACCAGTTAGACGTACGTTTTCAATCTGCCATTGTGGACCACCCGTTCCTGTAGATCTGCACCAGTGCCCTGCACCAGTGCCCTGCTGTTACTGGTTAAAGTGGGCTGCTATAATACAGCTCTCTCTGCTCTGCACACAGTGAACTCCCACAATTCCTGTTTGTTTAATTGTATAAGACTGCTGAGCGCTCAAGGAAATCCTTTTTCCTCTTGAATCGCGTTTGTTCGACAGACTGTGTACCCCCTCCCGCTGCCTTGTACCGATGAGATGAATGGACGGGGTGTGTGTGATTGAGGGACTGGTTTTACAGAGGCCCAGTGAAGCTATGAATAGCCTTAGTGCTCTTTTGCCACTTTTCCTCTCCGCTCTCCACTCTTGTCCTTTTGTGATGAAGGTGGGGTAAATATTCCCATTGTTGCCCCCAGCCGGGGCGTGTCGGGTCCGAAGTCGCCCTTGTGCTTTAACAACACAACACGCGCCACTTGTTGTAATGAATAGGTAATGTAGAGTTCAACCGGGACAGTCTCACAATGCAGAAAAATGTTATCGAGCACTTCAATCTCTTCTGGAGTCTTTTCCTTTAAAAAAAAACACGAGAATAAACCTCATGTCAAACTGAAGTGATGTTGTTTCACTTGTTCAAGCTTCAAGTTTGTGCTTTATTAAAGGGTAAGTTAAGTATTTTCTAACCTGGACCCTATTTTCTCGTGTTTGTGTCTGTTTGAGTAATTAGGACACATTTTTTGAAATTGGTCCAGTATCGAGCAAATGCGCTCAGTCGACAGCAGTGAAACAGGGCTGCAACAAAATCCTTGCGGGCAATTTACCCTTTGCTAAGCCACGCCCGAATATGCAGCTAGCCAATCACAGCGCAGTATAGGACTCGCTCTAACTGAGGTCCAACACTTTCATGGCTGCGCTCTATTGACTCTAATGCAAAAGGAGTTGTTTTCTAGCTTTTCTTTTTGCTGTATTTTTCCAGGAAATGGTCAAATGCTGTTCCTCACTTGGAATAACTACAGTTGCTAACCAGAGAGGTTGAAAATGCTACGTATTTGTATAGCGCCTTTCTAGTCTTTTTGACCACTCAAAGTGCTTTTACACTACATGTGCATTCACCATTCACACACTGAGCCTAAGTGCTCAAAAACCACCCTAAGGAGAAGTATGATTTTATTCCCTTTCCAAAACCTAAAACAAATCCAAAATAATGTAGTCTGGATTGTTCTTAATTGTAATGTTAAATTACTACTGAATGTAACGTTATATTGCCCTACTGTTCTGCTTTCTTTTGATTGTAATAGTGAATGGAGACCTACCCAGCTGTACAGGAACAGTTTTAATCCTTAATATCATTGCCCTCTGTCTCAATCCTCAGGTGATGGTGGTTGTTCACTTTTACTGTGATCGGTAGGCTTTAGTTTCTGTCTTTGTTTCACATCACTTTGACAGCCTGAATTACAACCTTCAAATGTTGAATGCAAACCTTTCTGAGATTGCTTTATTAATTTTTCCTAAAATTAAACTATATATCCAGAGAGTACAGTTGAGCATGAGAAATGCCAACAGGGCCGACAGTTTGTGGGACTTAACGGTAACTAAGGGGGGCGTGGCTTAGCAAAGGGTCAATTGCGCCTTGTTAAAGTACGTCCACTAAAGTGCTTGTTTTTGCCATTGACTCAGAATGCGAATGACAACAATATGGAAAGGATCTCTACAAAGTGGGACCTTTTTTTTTGTTTAACCGTAAACAGTTGCTATATCACACTCGTCAAAGCCACCAGACTCCATTGACAAAAATGTAATTTTATCTTTCTGGTCTACTGCTACCTCGATCAGTTTGTGTAGTGTGACAAGTCACACAATTGTTGTGTGTGTTGGACAGAGGACCCAAAAGAAATGCTCCGGTGAAACAGGTTTTATTGAGGAGAAAAGGGTTTAAGGGAGTGGAGGTGAGGGAGAGGCGGAGGTCGGGGAAACACGGGCACGGGAGAACTGAACGGCGGGGGAGTTGGTAGGAGTGTGGTGGCAGGCTGACTGGCTAGGCATGAGGAAGAGCCGGGGGGATGCCGTGGAGGAGGTCCGAGGGGAGAGGGCAGGGTGGCGAGCCCAGCTGACTCAACGGAGGTGACCTGGAGGGAAGACAGACAGACAGGGTTAGACACAGGGAAAACAAAAGTACAGGGAAACAGATGACGCAGATTACACAAGAGCTTGAGTAATGAAGTGGCACCAGGTTAGGAGCAACGACAATCAAGCAGAAATTGAGTGGAGAACCGGGGTTGAAGTACTGGCAGAGATGAGGCTGATTGCTGGCAGGTGTGGCAGGCTGAGGTGGCTGACGAGGCGCAGGTGGAGAGAGAGAGAGAGAGGCAAGGGGAGGAGACACAGACAGGCAGGCCAAAAAACAAGGGGAAAACAGTTTAACATAAAATGAGAAATAATCCACAAAATATTTTGTGATTGTTGTCAAAAATAAATTAATTGACAAAATTGAATGAAGTTATAAACATTATTGTCATGTTTGCCACATTTTTACATTAATGAATATGACAAACATGGTTGATATTTTCCTTTTCAATGAGCAGGATGTGTGTATTTTGAGGTGTGACGCCTTGTCATATCACTCTGTAAAATGAAGGCCAACATCTTGTTTGTTTTGTTCTTGAATGAATGATTACCTGGACTGTTTTATGAGCACCTGGAGTTTCACCTGCAGCTCTGTTTCACTGACTTCCTCACGTGTTTGACTGAAGCTGGAAGGGCTAGCACACTTTATTATCCGCACATAAATACTTTGACGTACTCTCGAGCCGTGTATTTAGGAGTCTGTCCATAACTGTAACCAGGTCAACAAATGCCAAGTAATTTAAAGATAAGATTAGAGTTTTACTTGAATAGATAAATCAGATAGAAATAGTTTAGTAAATAGTAAAATAGTTTTTTATTTGGTTGGTCTGATAACAAGCCAGCAATTAACTTAAGATAGTACAGATAAAATATCATTGTTTTCTATGATTTGTTCGCATGAAATCATCTGTTATCAAATCAGTTAATTACTTTATATAATTAATTTGTTAACCACAACAACGCATATGCCCACCAGCATGTGAGTGCAGGATTTTCTCTGATCCATCAGCCCAAAGCAGTCAAATCTGCGGTCTGTTGTGCTTTTATCCTGCTCTGTGTGCTTAGCCAGTTCATTAAGTCTATTAAAGAGTGCGTGACAAGGCGATCCCACACTAATCCGCCTGTTATATAGCTGCTCCTGATGATGCAAGATGACAATCGTGCCAAACTGTCCAATCAGAGAGGTACCTGTCAGACCGTAAAGACTTCATGTTTACAGCTCTTGGTTTGTTTGTTTCTTGGTTTGTTTGTAATTTACCATGTTTTCCCGTGGTCTGGACCAAGTTTATCTGAAACTAGAGGTGTGAAAGATCCCAAAAGTGGCCTCGACCCAACCGTGACCAACACATACAAATGAGAAGTACACTACAGTATGTGGACGGGAAAGTTGACATACTTTTAGATATATAACATTTAAAAAAACACTTCTGTTTGTGGTGGAAATAATATACAAAGATCAACAGACAAACGCACAGCTTCCAGTGTAACTTGGATCATCTGCATTCACATTGAAGTATATTAGCTGGTAAACTACGTTACTCATCGGGTGTAATATTGGTTGTTCAAATATTGGTAAACATCTGTAAAGCAAGCATCGGTCGTTACCTTCTTTTTGCAATTAACATCAGGACTAGTTGACTTTGTGTTTGGGAAAGATGTTGACCTTTTAGCAGGGAACTGAGCTTTAGCTGGGTAAAGCAGTGACAGATGAACCAGCGGTTTTGTTGTTGCAGTGCAAAGTAAAACTTTCCCACCCCAGAGCTGCTGCTGAGTGTCGGTACACAGAGAGTTTCCCACCACCAGATGACTGACAGCACGACAGAGGCCCAGAGTTGTCTGCAAATATAAGACCGGTCGGAGACAAACCACAGACAGACAAATTAACTTTTGTTAAAAGTTTGACTAAACTATGGAAATTCAGAAAAATATACATCCCTACAGGTGAATTTAAAGTCTGAGATCCTAATGTTAATTTTACAATTTATGAAGTTTCCTGTAAAATTTTCACTTCATTACACAAGAAAAGCACAAGCGTAGTTTGCAAACTCAACATTTCCTGACTTCTGCAGGAAGTCAGTAAGGAAGCTGTGAATATTAGGAGTATCTGTGCACTTTTGTCAGTCTCCAGTGTGCTTTCATGTTGAGTCTACTTTACTCTGTCAACAAACAAGTTGGATTCAAAGTGCTTCACAAAGATCCACACAAGAAGAGAGGTGTGTTTTTTCACGTGAAGTTTGTTGTGACCTCTATGGAAGGGCATTTCAAGCTAAAAATAGTGACACGTTAATACAAAGGAAAATATATTTTTTAAGACAAGACGATAGTTAATAATTTAATGGGTATTAGAAAATTGTGTGAAAATAGTAACCTCAGAGCTGATTACATTAAAATTTGTGGAAAATCACAAACTTAATTCTTGTTAATAAATGAACATGAGATATAAATGTACAATAATTCATAATTTCTGGAAAGGTTGGATATACAGGCATTGATTTATACATGCTGTACAGATTATATTCTTAAGTCTGGTAATATTCTACATCTTTATTATCAACAAATCCTATGAAAAGACCCAAACCAACAGTGAATGCAGTTTATCTGCTAACAAGTGTTGTGGGTGTATCCAAAGCCTGATATCATATTCATCTGCTCCATTGTTGACATGTTCCTTCACAGTGAACACACAGGGCCTTTCCAAAACTAGACCCTCGCCACTTCCACTCCGACACGGAGTAAACTCTGGTCGGAGTCACCCTCACAGCCAAATCAAGCTCCCTAACCTGCGGTGGCGATAACGCAGAGGATAAGACACATGCCTTTGAGACCCGGGTTCAACTCCCACTGCGACACATCAACCAATGTGTCCCTGAGCAAGACACTTAACCCCTAGTTCAGGGGTATTCAATTAGAATTCAAAGTGGTCCAGTTAGAGAAAATTTCCCGAAGCAAAGGTCCAGAACATCAAAACAACTTACTTGCGTTATCATTCAGTACCGTAATGTATAGTTGTATCAACATATGTTTTTAGATAGAACGGATTATCAAATCAAACAATATTTCAAGAATATTATCACATCAAACTGGAGGAATAATAAATAACTACTCTAATAATAAATTCTAAATTTAAGTAAACTAAAATAAAGGGCCTAATTTTTAGGAAAGGAAATAAAAAGTGTAGCTTGAAGTGATGAAGTGCAGTCTAACACTCAACACATCATAACAGCTGTAATGCTTTCTCTTCTTTCATTCCCTCTTACTACCACTTTCCTACTTTCTCTTCTTCAGTGAGAAACGTGAGCTCTAGTTGGTCCTGCCAGCTCGCATTGGAGATCTATGAGATATTTTGGTTCTGAGCTGCCCGTGGGAGGAATGTACATGTGAGAATCTGTACATTCTTCATTAAAACCCAAGTGAAATCTATTTTCCCCTTTCGTCTCCTCATTTCATGTGTGTTTCCAAAACGAAGTCTTGAAACGTGAATTTTGTGGACTCGACTTGCAAGCATTGGGATGCACAGATTTGATTGGCTGAGCAGCGTCACATGAGACGATTGGAGCACATGCGATTGGTCTGTGAATTTCCTGGTCCACTAAACCAGTACAGTAAATGCTAGAGAAGCTGCGTGGGTTAAAATAGAAACGCTCCGTCACGTAGTAAGTCTCAATAATAAATCGGCTGTAGGTCGGCGGTCCGGAGAGGAGAGCGGCTGGGACTGGATCCGGAACGTGGTTCGCCTATTAGTGACCTCTGCCCTAGTTGCTCCAGAGGAATGCCACCTCAAACATAGCTAGCAATTGTAAGTCGCTTTGTATAAAAGCATCAGCTAAATGTAACGTAATGTAAACAAGAGAGACGAAAGAATAGGATAAGATGTTTTTTTTTAAACTGAATAACAGTTAAAATACACAGGGGGATGACTTTCTTTATCTAGTTATGCCATGTTTTATTGTTCTGTTATTCTGGTTTCGAATGGCACTCAATGTGGCGGAATAGAAGTAGGTAGGGAGAGGGGGTAGCAAACAATTTTGGATAGGCCCATACACTGTCCTTTTTTCCCCAAAAAACTCACTTAAGCACCTAATGTTGATTAATCGCTGAACTGCTGAAAATACTCCCCAGCAAATACACTATTTCCTCCTGTTTGTTTTTGTACTACATTAAGCAGCAAATTACTAACTCTTTTAAGATTTACGTCTTCACTAGGAGCCAATGGGCTTGGTGCTGAGAGCCGCAGACAGTATTGAGAAATTAACAGCAACACTAACCTCAAGTATTACTAGAGTTATTGAGAAACTAACAGCAACACTAACCTCAAGTATTACTAGAGTTATTGAGAAACTAACAGCAACACTAACCTCAAGTATTACTAGAGTTATTGAGAAACTAACAGCAACACTAACCTCAAGTATTACTAGAGTTAT
>NC_060159.1:25317504-25336876 GCF_021292245.1 Micropterus dolomieu | reverse complement strand
AGAGTTATTGAGAAACTAACAGCAACACTAACCTCAAGTATTACTAGAGTTATCGAGAAACTAACAGCAACACTAACCTCAAGTATTACTAGAGTTATTGAGAAACTAACAGCAACACTAACCTCAAGTATTACTAGAGTTATCGAGAAACTAACAGCAACACTAACCTCAAGTATTACTAGAGTTATTGAGAAACTAACAGCAACACTAACCTCAAGTATTACTAGAGTTATCGAGAAACTAACAGCAACACTAACCTCAAGTATTACTAGAGTTATTGAGAAACTAACAGCAACACTAACCTCAAGTATTACTAGAGTTATCGAGAAACTAACAGCAACACTAACCTCAAGTATTACTAGAGTTATTGAGAAACTAACAGCAACACTAACCTCAAGTATTACTAGAGTTATCGAGAAACTAACAGCAACACTAACCTCAAGTATTACTAGAGTTATTGAGAAACTAACAGCAACACTAACCTCAAGTATTACTAGAGTTATCGAGAAACTAACAGCAACACTAACCTCAAGTATTACTAGAGTTATTGAGAAACTAACAGCAACACTAACCTCAAGTATTACTAGAGTTATCGAGAAACTAACAGCAACACTAACCTCAAGTATTACTAGAGTTATTGAGAAACTAACAGCAACACTAACCTCAAGTATTACTAGAGTTATCGAGAAACTAACAGCAACACTAACCTCAAGTATTACTAGAGTTATTGAGAAACTAACAGCAACACTAACCTCAAGTATTACTAGAGTTATCGAGAAACTAACAGCAACACTAACCTCAAGTATTACTAGAGTTATCGAGAAACTAACAGCAACACTAACCTCAAGTATTACTAGAATTATCGAGACAACAGGACCAACGTCGAATCAAATGTAGAAATTTTGCTTAAAGGCTGAAAATTTGTAGGGAACCTTTAATTTGTTCAAATAAATCTTATTTTGGCAATTTGTGTCTGTAACATCTGAGTGAGATGAATGAAGCAGTGGGTGCTGATCTGTTTCCAGCATCAGGATCTCTGCCTACATTCCTGTGTAGCCACCACAGGATCAGGCTGTGAGGAAGCTGTGAATCATTTTCTGGGTGATTTTAAAAATTTCTTGGAAACGAGTATGTATCTATGTACATTATCTTAACATTGCATAACTTCAGATGAGTTCTGTGCAGCGTTCATGCAAACAGCCACGTTTTGCTGTGATTCATTACTCGTACTGGTTGAGAAGCGACTCTGAAGCCAAAAACACAAACCGCTCAGCAGTATTTCGGTGCGGTGATCCCGCTCGGTCCCCACCCTGTGCCAGACTTTTGAAGCCGCTCTCCAAGAGTTTGGGCCGGGCGCCAAATCCGACTGCAATGTTCAAAATGTGGAATGAGAAAAATGTCTCAGCTGTCACATAAATTAACGATTTATATAATTTCTCATGAGAACATTGGATCCAGCTCTGTGATGTTGGCACTGTGCAGGACTTCTTTTATATTTGAGGTTAATCCTGCTGGGATCAAGTATCTTATTCCACAGTGCAAATGATGTGTTAAGCCTTCATTTGAGTCTGAAAACATTGCTACCAGTGAAGAGTGCACTTTTATTTGTTTTAAAAATGTTAAAATAAGATGAACTCCAATGACTCAAGCAAACAAAGAGACTTTGTACCTGAAACCATCAATATTATCTCACCTGACCTGGATGTTTGTGCTTGCGTCGAAATCACATGTTGGCGCTCAACAGAAGCTCAGATTTGCGTGTTAAGGTTTCTGTTCTCTGCAGTGTGCTCTGCAGGGAGGCTTGGCCCGGCGTTGTCATGCTTTCATTAGCAGCTGATTTGGCCATCGTGTGACATTTAACCGACCCTGCTGTGCAGCGGAGAGATTATCAGCCTCCTCAGGTGTCAGTAATGTGATCCAGGCTGTCGTCAACACATTCCTGTTGACCACAAGCTCTCCGCATCCAGCTCTCACAGTGAAAGGGATTTTCATTTACATTTATTCATTTAGCAGATGCTTTTAAAATATGTTGTATATGTATGTATTTTCACCATCCAACCTTTTCGAGTGGTGTCTTCCAGGCAGGGAGTTTTAATGTTTCTTAGAGGAGGTTGGGGAATGTTATGGACGTTAGAAACTGGGCATATTTCCAGGAAGGTGCAGGTGCAGAACATGTTTTCTGACTTGATTCACAAGTTTGTTGCAGCAGCTCAACCAGAGCAGAAACCAAAACAAACTAGTAAAGAAGTGTTCAGGACTGCCTATATCAATATCACATAATTTGTGAAAAACACAATGTGAAAATGCTTCATTACTGCCAAAAATAAAAATTAAACATTCATACTCAACTTGATCATGTTGAACAAACTGCTGGTTACAGTTTGTCTGCTTTTTTTTTTTTTTTTTAAGTTTCTTATTATAAAATTTTTTTAAACGCTTTTTAAATTGTTTATTGGATAAAATGAGTAATTAAATGGTACCACTTAGGGATCTGGTGATGCAAAGTTGTCTTTTTTTTTTCTTAAATTGAATTAATTAATCAAACAATCTATCAATAACAAATTTGTGTTTGCAGCCATAAAAGCTAAAGCTGCTACTAATTATTATTTTATGATCTGAGAATGTGTCTGTTATTTTTTTTCAATTAACTAACTGTTTTTGGCCATAAAATGTCAGAAAATAACAAAAAGTTTCTAGAACATGTTTCCAGAGCCCGATGTGACGTTTTCTAATGTCTTGTTTTGTCTGACCAACATTCCAAAACCCCAAAATATAATTTTTAGTGTCCTATAAGTCTTAAAACAACCACAACCAGAGAGTATTTTTACTTTAATTAAGGACACTAAAAAGGTTAATTTGTTTCCCTGCGTGGTTTTAACTGAATTGAACATAAAGACACGAGTGAACAAACAATATTGCTGTGTTGCGTTTGACTCGCGGTGCATTATTCTCTGTGTCGGAGGTGTCAGCGGCTGAAAACACAGAGGTGTCACATCAGCAGTTAGTTAAGGAGGAATGTTCCTTCCTGCTGTCAGCGTGAGTGTCGGCCATCTGTCGTCCTGCGTGTCCGTCTGAAGACAAACGGGAGTCTGAGTTTCTTCTGAACACTTTAATGACCACATGCTGGGGCAGTTGTTTTCTTCTCCACTGTTCACACCAGCTCAGGCATTTTGTTGACCAGTTGATGTCCGTGCTTCACAACATCTGCCATTTGGTGGACGTGTCTGCACAAAAGTTTTCTCCAAAGTAACGTGTATTTTTAGTTTAGGAGAACATTGTTGGAGTCGAACTGCTGCCTCACTCTACTCAACTCTGGGGTGGTTGGGTACAAATGTTAGCTTGTTAATAAATCAATACTTGGTGATTCAATTTATGTTTTAGTGTCCAAATGTATTCTTAGTTATTTTTTAACTTTTACGCTACAATTTAAATGTGTGTTGACCATGACCAACAGCATGATCAACTGCTGATTATAATAATTATTGAGTAAACTGCCAATCAATTTGTTGGTGTTTGGTCTGTAAAATGTCCAGTGCAAAGTGTCCAGAGCCCGACGTAACATCTTAAAATTGCTTGTTATGTTTAACAGTCCAGAACCGTTAAGATATTTAATTTACTATAATAGCAGACCAAGAAAACCCAGCAAATATATCGCCTTTCCAGCATTTTTACTTAGTTTTCCTAAACGAAATTGTTGCCATTCAATTATCTGTCAATCAGTTAAGCGTCAAATAATTTCAGCTGTCGACGCAACACAGTTCTGACTTTTAAATGTCAAAAACCAAAATAAGAAACATTTGAACCTCTCTGCTGTAGTGAAATATCCAGAAATGTTGACTGTTTTAGTTTATAAGTCTAGTAACAATGTGCAGTTTATTTTCAGCTATCTTAAATAGTTTATTTATCTAATATTCATCTTTGGTTTTAAAGCTTGAGCATTTCTTAACCAGATTTTAGTATAAAACTGAGTAATATGGACAACTTGAAATTAATTAATGATAATATTAGCTAAGATGAATCCTTGTTAATCAATAATGTGCTGACTACAGTGTGGAAACGGACACATGCTAACACTGTCTGCTCATACTGATGTGTGTCAGTAGAAGCATGTGCTGTTGATGGTCCTCCATTCATCCAGTGGTGAGAACTCTTTTATGTTGTCTCCCGCTGCTGCCTTTCACCGAGAGATCAGAGGTCACGGTTCAGGGTCGGCCGCAGAGTGGCGCCGCTGGAGCTGGTGGTGTCTCGCTCAAGCTTACATGAGGTCACGGGTCTTGAAGGTGGGATCCCTTCGGTCCAGAATGCTCCAGGTTTTATTAGTCCTGCTGGATGGATTTATTAAATATGTAGACAGTGACAGTTCTTATGTTATTTGATTGGAATCTGCTCTGTTGGTGTAGTAAAATCAGCTTTAGAGATCTTCGCTTTATGTCTTTTTGAATAGTTGTTGAATATTTTTTTAAATGAAGTGGATGTTAATGAGGTTGCACTGATGCTGAATAAATAAAAGATGTTGAATTTTGGATATTAGCAGTGTCCCGGCAAAAATATCGGCGCCAGAAAGCAAGTTTTCTCTTATAACTGTTACATTTTTAATCACGTCAGTTTGGTAATTTTTGTAAACCTTGATGTATTTGTTATGTCCGTTGTTGGTGGTTAAAGGCTACACATTTAGAAATTTAGAGATGCTAGATATAGTTGGGGTTTGCTCTAACATTGGGGTGAAGCTAAATAGTTGATGGTGATGAATGTGACAGATGAGGGATCAAACCAGCGAGCATCTGTGTGCGGGACGGTAGGCTTGCCCGTCTGTATTCAGAGCTGTCCCGTTGATCCTGAGGTGAGGTGTGGTGAGGTGGCAGGACGGTGTCAGTACGAAGAGTCAATATGTCCATGTTGACTCAGCAGCTCTGTTTGCTCTCAAACCTGAATGGATAATAACAGAGCCGACTTTCACCGAAACTCTGCTGAAATAAACTGTCTCAGTATCGTTTACTCTCGAATATACACAGTTCTTGTCGTCTTCTTCCTCCCTGTGCAGTACTGCACTCAGGGCAGATTAATTTTATACAATGCATTAACGCTGTCAATAAAGCCAAAAACAACCTACTGAAAGCACAGACATGCTTTGTGAAGCTGAGGGAGTTTTATCTCTCTTTATGCCTACCTTGGTGTCCCCTCTCAGTGTGTTATGTCTCCATCTGTCCCTCAGGTCTGGACGACAGCCTGCAGCCGTACATCTCGTCCTTCCAGCAACAGCAGGTGGACGGGGAGAAGCTGCTCAGGATGTCCCACCAGGAGCTGCTGTCTCTGGGCGTGTTGCGGGTCGGACACCAGGAGCTGGTGCTGGAGGCCGTGGATCTGCTCTGCGCTCTGGTCAGTAACTCCTCACAGCATCTTTCCCATCATTGTCGGGGGCTTTCCTCAGCATGAATATTAGTGAAGTGACACACTGAATTTCACTTTTTGTTATGCTTGTTCAACTTCATGTTTGTTTTTTTTAAATTTCAAACAAATGTTTTTGATATTGAAAACAGGGTGATAATAATTAATTCCTCCTATTATTATTTTGTTGTTTTCCTACTTTAATTCAGGATAATCATACTCTCATTTTGAGCTACAGTACCCATAATGCTTTGGGACATGAAACCAGGAAGTATAATGTTGCTCTGGAGCCCATGAATGAGCTGTGGGCCCATATGACTAAAATCTTCTGTCATGGCAGGGCTCAACAATAACGGTGGCCTGATGGCCCGGGGACAAAAAAAAGTAACGTCGGGAAAAAATAAATTAGAAACTCAACATTCTGCAGTTGCTTTGCTGCTCTTGGTGTGCACCGTTGTCCTATCCAGATTTGTAGTTATATGACGCGTGATTGTCAAATGTTATTTCTTTAATCTCAATCAAGTGGCAACCTCTGGGTCTGAAAGTGAAACCATGCAGATGGAACTTAAACCTGTATTCTCTATACCGGCCAGCAGGGGCCGAGTCCACTGGCTGCAAAAAGAAGTCCGGTTCCATTAGAAATAATGGTAAAATGTTGCTACTTCTCAGCTGACTTATTACCTCAGGAAACACTTTCATAATGAGTTTATGGTCTCAGTCGCTAGTTTCAAATATTCTTCAACACAACATGATGTTCATTGAGTAAATTATGGTCCAATTTACGGGACAATAGACGATAATGCAGAGTATGCTTTTGTGCAGGACTACCAGCGCGACTGGTGTCCGCTGCTCTGTGTACATTTTTTTATTAAATGGCTGTGAGCAGGAGAGAGAGCATGTCATGTTTGACTCTGTTAAGTAAATTGTTATATTAACTATTCACTTTTATTAACTGATTACATTTTAGTTTTTTTTTATATCCAGGATGTATTTAATAAACAATTAAACATGTTAACAGTATAACATAATTTATAAGTCTTTGGTTTTGTTGTAACACTGATAAATAACTTTTGGAAGAAGGGCCAGTAAGTTTCAAACCGACTGGCCCAATGGTGCAGCGGTTGGCAAACCAGCTTAGAGATGCATTTACATCACCAACTGTCGCTCTCACGTCACGTGAGAATGTGATAATCATCCCTGCTGCCCAAATCACGTTACCTTGTGAGGCAGCTGGTTTCCGAGATCACACGTCGGACTAATTTCTGACAGGTCGGACGAAATTTTGGTCGGCCGTCGTCAGGCTGTTCCACAGCTGAAACAGAACCACGAATCGATTCCCCATGATCACCGCCTTTTTCTCTCTCAGCGCCTGCACAAAGTGGCAAACTGCATCTGAAAGTGCCATGGCAGCATGCCTGGCTATCAAGTTAACAACCTATACATCAAAACATAGCTAGCTTACCTCCATTTTTCTCTGACAAGCCAGACTGTCCACGTCTTCCTAGTTCATAAACACTGGCGCCTTTTCTTTTTAGAAGTGTCGGTACACAGGTCAGAAAAGTCTGCAGCGGCCAATGGGCCTTTTTATACACGTAAAGTGTGAACACCCAACTTGTGAGCTTTGGCTTTACATCACAGACGGTTTACTCATACAGTGTGAGTTGGCATTAAACGATATATATCATCATATCGCCCAAACCTATGGCCCATGAAGTTGCTTCATGTCTGTCACATGGTCTGATAGCTGTGGTTTGTACTGGGCCTGGTTCTCATGCCAGAGAATGTGCTGATGTAAATATAATGCACTCTGTTAAATCTTTATCAGATGTGGCAACACGCCCACACTGCTGGGTTTAATACTTCTACAGTGCAAAAAAAAAATAAAAATGCAGCAATGGTTTCTGCAGAAAATGTATTTTATTTCTTAGAAAGAATGTTTCTTTGCTCTTAAGAAACATGCATTTAACATGTTTGTTTAATTGTTCAAATTGAAATTAAGTTATCTTGAAAGTCTCTAGATGTTCTTCTTCAAACTTGATTTTTGTGTGAAACAGTGAAAAGACTCGAACTACAATCCCTTAAACCAACTAAATTACCTGAAAACACAAGTCTATCAAAGATTGTCTTTAAACATCAGAAGAAATTGAAACATAACCATATTTTAGATGTGAAATTAGGGTTTTCTCATAATGCCTTCACATTTTTCAAATGTTCAAATTTAATTTTTTTTTTTAACTCAGCTGAAGCCAACCGACCAAGACGAGCAGAATGTTTCTTTCAACCAACAACGTTCTTGTTTATAACAAAGTATTGAACTGCAGACAGAGCTCCTCCGTCAGCTGTTTATGAGCTCTGACTGTGTCACAGTGAAAAGGAGGATTTACAGTCAGTGCTGAGGTTTAATGGTGTAACTGAGCTGAATGGGATCCAGCAGCGTTTTTAACGGGAGCCTGACACTGCTGACAAACAGTGAAAATAAAAGGACCACAGCAGCGAGACAGTTATCAGACACAATAGTAACTACTGTTTAAAGTTGTGTTACTGAAGTTTGTTAAATCTTTTATTTGTATTTCCACCGATATTTGACAACTTGATGGTGATGTTTATTTCAAGATATTTGTTTATAACAAGAGAAAATTGCTTTAAAATATATTTTTTTAAACACCCAAAAGAATCTGGACACTTTGAGCAGATTACTTCAGGGAATCAGGATCATACAATTACTGCTTTGGAAACAGTGATTATTACTATCAACATTTCAAGGAAAAATATTCATTTAAGTTGTAAGACTGAATAATGGTTAAGAAGGACATTTTTTGCAGTGTGGGATTTGTCCAAAAGCTTTATCGGTAAGTGAAAAATGTGCTAATGGGGGTGAGATATGTTTGAGGCTGATATGACTCAGTTCAACTCAAACTAACTGTCTGACTGTGTGTGTAGACAGAGAGACTGGACTTCTGGTACCAGCTGGTCTAGCCTCGGTGTCCGCATTTCTCTTTAGTCATTAAGGAGGGTGGGAACTAAGCTGTGTCTCATTACAGATACTTGGTTAGGCTCATACACTTCTGTGGAGATCAATGATGAAATTAGTTGCCCAAAAATTTAATGGAGTGAAGTGAACTGTAAAGTTAGCAACATCAGCAATGGTATTAAAACCTTCTCGACCTAAAGCCTCCAAATGTTGGAGCATTTCACTCTTCACTCAGCCAAAAAAGTCTTGAGATACTCTGTCACTAGATGAATGATACGCATTGTTAACAGCAGATCAGCTGCACAGATGAGTGCCACGCACACCGTAATGCACACTGTTATTTCTTACTGTGTATATATGTGTCTGGTCCATGGCAGGACTTGATTTCAGTGGAACACTCTGCTGTATGTTTGAAGTAGTATTCATTTAGTATAGCTGAAAGCTAAATAAGAGGCATTGTGTAATTTTCCGATTCATAATCTGAATAGTTTTTTATTATTTGTGTCATTAAGAGATAAATTATAGAAGAAGATGAAGAAGATATACTTTCGGATATCAATCTCAAATCGAACACTTACCGGAAACGACGATCGCAACATTTGACAGATGCATCTTCATCTTCTTCTTTTAATGGCGCATTGCAGGCAGAGCACTATTTTCAATAACAACAATTATAAAAATGTATCTGCTTTTACTTTGCTTTACTTTAGCAATCGCAACCACTGCAGCTTCCTTAGCTGCCATTTTCACAAGTTTGAAAATAGGCTGGAGGCAAGATGGCGACCAGTGAAGGTGAGAAGTGTTCAGCGTTCCACACTCAACTTTTGGATTTTTATGCATACACCATTTCCTTTTAGTGCACTGCATTTTGCCGTAACGGTCAGTCTAAACACACTTAGTTATTCAAAATAGCAAATGTCAAGTATGGAAGAAGGCAAATTGAGACACAGCATTTTAAGTACACATTGAGCAGGAGGCGAGGTCCACCTGGGGAGAGTTCAGAGTTTAACTTCACTCAACCTGCATGTGGGACTGTAGGAGGAAACCCACACTGACAGGGTCGGACATCAAAACTCCATATGTTCTGCCAAAGAGACCAGTTTTGACTATTTATTTCACATGAGAGATTTCTGTTTGATTCTAAATGTGACTTTGAAACATTAACTTAACATTAACTTGTTGCATTTTGAGTGAGTATTTTATGTTGTTGAAAACAACTTGAGGCTTGAAACAAAGTTTTTACCTTTTCACCTTTCTCCTGTTCTTTTGCGTGCTCTCTCTCCTTCCTTTTGTATTGTTTCTATTTTGTACGAGCCTGTTAAATAACATTTAAACATCTGTATCTTTAAATACATTTTTATAGAAACATATTACATTTCATTTAGCTGATGCTTTTATCTAAAGCGACTTACAAATGCTATTTATGTCAAAGGTCGCACGCCTCTGGAGCAACAAGGGATTACGTGTCTTTGTTAGGGACACATCGGTGGATGTGTCACAGTGGAGAATTGAACCTGGGTCTCTCACACCATAGGCATGTGTCTTATCCACTGCTCCATCACCACCCCCACCAGTCCACCAAAGCTGGGCAGCTCCCCTCACATGTCCAACCCTGGTTGGGATGAGGGTCGGGAAGGAGACTTTCTGGTTCTCGTTGACTCCTGACCCCAGTTACTCATCCGTGACAAAATATGCAAACATCAAGGTTCACTTACTAGCTTTTTCCAGGGCTTTTGTCCACGAGACCCAAGTACAGAACTTTGAGACAACAAGCAGGCGGAGGGAGATCTGGTCCCCGCTCAAAGGGCCCTTACTGTTGATGTTTTTGATCCCTGAAACATTTTACTAACTCTCTGGAAATAACTGGACATGTCCTCGCACTGAAGAAAGACACACTAAAACAACTAAAGAGTCATGAAATCTCACAGCCTCTGGGTTAGTTTTCCTGTAAGACTGAATTGAAGGTCAAGTGATGTGTTGTAGGTATTTTTTGAGTTTACTGCTCTCTGGCGTGGAGCAGGAAACAGATGTGACCCCTCCCACCTGTCAGAAAGACCCCCCACCCTTCCCCTGACACACACACACACACACACACACACACACACACACACACACACACACACACACACACACACACACACACACACACACACACACACACACACACAGTGTACAGCCTGTAGAGGAAGAGCCGTTGCATTTTTGTTCCAGCAGCAGTTTCCGTTGGCAGAGACTCAGTCAGCAGAGCTTTTTTCTGTTCTAACTTTTTCCATTCAAACACCATCGGTGTGAAAAGAGCATCGTCATGCTGTTCAGAGTGGTATAACATGTATCTGAGGGCCCCTTGTATTGTTATTAACTTATTTAACATGAGATAAATAAATCTCCTGTTCGCGTATGACGACGGTGCTTTGTGAAAGCTTATTAGTGTTACAAGCCGGACTAAGTTATCTACGATTCAGCGCAGCAGGCTTTTTCAAAACAATCAAGAGGCTGATCAATGAAATAATCATTATTTGTTAAATCTTAATTGTTAATTTGAATCTTTTAGTTTACTAAAGCGAGACTTGTGTGTGTGTTTGGTCAGATTAACAGACTGATGCTGCCTGTTTCACTCTAAGAGAGTCTTCAATATATTCACTCTTTTTTTCGATTGATCTGTTACTTTCACGGTGCTTCACTTCTAACACAATTTGAAAGTTAACTTGAAGCTTGATTTGAACGTGTCGTGTTTCGTTAAGGTGTATTTATTTTTTTCTACAGTGCAGACGGTTGACAGGTGGAATGTCAGTTTGGCTCCAGATGTTTTTATTGGCTCTGAGCTTCACAACGCCTCAAACATCTGAGCTGCCTCGGGCGAGCCAGCGTGTTCGCACCGTCAGCTGACAGAATCAATTACAGATCTGTGTGAGACCAAGTGGAACAAGTACTTTGTAGTGTGGAAACATTCATCCAAAAGTTTGGAAAAAATGTGTCCATGTTGGGTCCTCTTAGACCCCTGGTGTCTGACTGATACTTTCAAGTAAATCTTCAGGAAAGCATGAGATGTTCCAGCAGCATGGCTCTTATTTTTTTATTTTTTATTTTTTTACAAATCAAACAACTGTTAATTAATTTGTCGCCATGGTAACCAAAGAGTCCTTATTGAACATACCTTTTTTTTTTTTTTTATTATTTGATTTTCATCATCGTTCCTGTTGACCGACACCAGTTCAATACTCTGGGTTTGTATTTGATTTGAGTGAGGGTGACGTGTTGTGGAATTGTGTTTTTTTTCTTTTTCTTCAGATCATTGGCATGGTGACTCGTTTGTAGGAATGTGTGTGTGTGTGTGTGTGTGTGTGTGTGTGTGTGTGTGTTTTGGATGGTGAATTGAGGGGGAGGGAATGACGTTCATCAGAGGTCATGAGAATTCCTCTGTATGATGTGAAGGTTGTGGTTTGTGTTTTCTTGACCCAAGCTCGTTGAGAACATTGGTTCTTTGAATATTTCTAAAGGTTCTAAAATCTCTGTTTGCTTAATCTGGTTAATCTTGCCTCGGAGGTCTGAGTCAGTTGGAGCCTGTATTTGTTTTTTGTTTTTTTGGCCTGAGAATGATGCATCACAGTAGCCTTATCTGCTTGAAATGAAGGCATGAATCCAATTTTTACTCTGGCTCTAGAAGACAATATTAGAACTACAAACGAGACCATCCATATGCTGAGTTTTAGCCTCTCACCACCTCTACCTATCTGTGTTTTACACTGTAATATATGGATCGGCTTTAGAGGGAGATTTCCAACATGTTCATCCTCAACAGGGAAGGGTGTAGTGATAACAGGGGTGATGGTAAATGTGGTCTTTGGAGCACTTATAACACCACTATTACAAGATAGAGAATTAAGGCAGCAACATTAATTTCACAGCTTCTAATACTTCTACAAAGTGCATCTTTAACATATAAGATTCCTGTATATTATGCATAAGATGTAAACTCTGTCTTTTTTGTATTTTGGGCAGAACTACGGCGTGGAGTCGGACAACCTGAAGACTCTGGTGGGGAAGATGAGAGCGGCTCACCACAACCTGAGCAGCGCAGTGACGCAGCGAAGGAAGAACCCGGCCTACCACAACAAAATCTCCCATCAGCCCTCCAATGAATTCCTGACCGCCGTGGTTGAGCTGATTGGAGCGGCCAAGAGTCTGCTTGGCCAGCTGGACAGGTGAACACAGACACATTCAGTACATACAATACATATAATATACATAGGAAGGAAACACTCTCTCATACATATCTTATTCAAATGTGTTTTTAGTAGGTTGTCGCAAATATATAATTCCAATTTTATTAAATGTGTTAATCCATAACTGGGCAGCCACTCAACCTGATCTTCTGTTTTGGTTATATGAACTTGTGGATTTAATTAACAACCTTTTTAAGACACCCAGTAATGCAGACTGCCAACTCCCACGAGTCTACGCACTGTTTCTTTAGGAGTTAAATTAGTTTGTGACCTTCTCAAATGTGCTTATTCACTTTGTCGCAGAGAGTTAGATAATGAGATTGATACCACTCTGCATGATAAATATGAAGATGCAACCAGCAGCCGGTTAACTTATCTTAACACATAGACGTCTTAGTCTGGTGTCTTTTAAAGCGATAGTAATAGTTTTCTGCAGGTACACATCAGGAGTGTGCAAGAGAGAAACACAGGACAATTGTCGTTTTCATTTTATTAGTTTTTTTTATATTGAATTAATTTAGGTACATTATTTATTTGTACAAATAAGAAAACACACAAAAAAACACAATGCAGTAAAGAAGTAAAAAGGATTGTGCTGGTGAAACTTCAAAGGGCTTATAAAGATATCTCAACGAAAAAGGAAGAAAAAAATTTGCATCTCAAAATGTATCGGGGAAGAATTTACAAGTTGACTTTCTATAGAAAATACCAGATTTGTGTGATCTGAATGTCCGTCTGTGTGAGTTTTATGGTTCTCTAGGTCTCACTGTCTCTCACACAGTTATTAGCGCTGGCCCGTGTTCACGTGTGCGTCCGTCTGCCTGCTGTTTGACTCCTTCAGTTTTTTTTCTCCGCTTGTTTCAGCTTGAAGAGCATTCCAGCTCACTGCAGCTGTTACACAAAAACACCTGACAAGTTGATGCACTGACGCCCATAACACACCTGACATCTGTCGCGTGTCTGATCACCCACACACACTTCAATAGCATTTTATTGAATCTGAATCGGGTATTGAGTCCAAGTTAGTTATTAGTCTGATTAGGTCCAGCTTTTAACATTTGTGAGTTCAGTATTGTAGATAAGATTAAGACCTTTTCATGGCCAAGAAGGCTCCGCAGTTTTTTTGTTTATTTTTTCCACTTTTGGGTGTTTAAATACTGGTAAATACATTCAGCAGCCTTGGAGCGTTGTGAATCTGGCAATTTTGTCCCAACCATACAAACTCTTGACAGTACCGGCAGGGTTCTTGGTTTTACTACAGGGTACCACACTGTAACATTACCAACATCCTCTCTCTCCAGGACTCCTCTGACCAGCGGCAACAACTTCACCTCCACCAAAAGCAGAATCATCCAGCTGTGCTTGGAGCTCACCTCCACCGTCCAGAAGGTCAGTGTCAGTGTCAGTGAGGCTCAAACATCTCTCTGTTCTCCTCAGTGAGGCCACTGTTCAGACAGAAAATGATCAGATGCTGTCTGTGTGAAGATGCTTGTCAGATTTGTGACCACTGGGACTGTTTCTTCTCAGGCTTTGATTATGATCATGATGATCAACCAGATAACTTCTGGCACATGTACAAAGTCCTTTTGATGATGAATCTCTTTCAGATATCAGTATTGCCAAAACAAGCGAGGAGAAGAGAGAGGTTTTATATTTTAACTAATTAGTCTTATGTTTTTGTACTTTTAGATAACATTTCTTTTTAATTTAAGAAAATGTCTTATGCATCATTTTATACACATTTTCCTTAAATTCATCCTGACACATTTAGTATCTTTGGAAACTCTGAGATCTCCGCTAAAATTTAAATCAAAGATGCTCAGATGAGACACAACCAGTTCAAGGGCAGTGGGGATAGTCAAATCGTGTCCAGATAACACGTATTTAAATTAGCACAAACAAAATATCTTTTGTTCCTGTTCGCATTCCATCACGACGTCCTGCTGACATGTATGTACATGAAAGCAGACTGAGGCTGCTGTAGAAAAGATACAGTTTGAGATGCTGTCATTATTTTTTATTCAGTTTTTTTTATTGTCAACAAATCCTATAAAAAGTCTAAAACCAACAACGTAGTAATCTGTGTCTCAATACTTCTGGACTCTGGAAACAGGAGGAAATAGTGCATTTGTTGGGCACTATTTTCAGCAGTGGATGAATCCACACGTGGTGCTGTTAAATAAAAAGATGTAATGTTAACTTTTTGTTTCACACGGGAAACAAACACTAGCCCACCTGTCCATCTCCTTACTCTGACTTTTGTGTTAAATATCCTACACCTCCCTGTAGTGTTAATAAACAATGCTGCAGGGTTTCCCCCACTGCGTTCAACTATGACACTAAGAGGCTCCCCAGTGTGTTTCAAACTGATGCCAACGTGTCTTGACCATATGTCCATATGTGGCGACTCAGGAGTGACATTAAGTAACTTCATGTGGTTACATTGTCTGAACTTGGCAGTAAAAACAACGGTTTACATGAGATTTTCTTTTTGTTTAGCCTTATAAGTGGAGAGGTGTGATTATTTAACTTGGCATAAAATACTGTTTTGAGTTTGTATAAACCTTGGAAAAAACTTTGGAAAGTAGGTTTTAGGATTCACAGTTGTGGCTGTGCAGTTGGATTTTTTATTTTTTTTTGCATGTTGTCACCTCCCCACATGTGACTTGCAGAGTTTTGTGCAGCATTGAGGCGTCGCCCCGCCGCGCTGTCATGCAATCATCCTGTCAGCCCGTTTACAGGGAGCTGTTATTTCACCGACCACAGGAGGAATCCTCTCAGTGTCTCTGGGAGGCGTTCGCGGTCCCTCCCTCTGGTTTCACTCTCCTGTAGGCTGTCATTTCTCAAATATTTTTTTTCCCGCTGATTCCCCTATTTTTTTTTTTTTTCTTTCTCCCATGCCGTCTCTGTTTACACACTCACGGTTCTTCATGCAGACAGACTTCTGAAAGGGAAAGCTGTCTCATTTGATACCACAGTTTTTTTTCTGGTGTGTCTGTATGTTGAATGTGATGCGTGTGTGAGTTTGTCCTAATATTCATAAACTGTAACGTTCTCACTATTCCCTTTTTAAATTCCCTTTGGTTTGAAAAATGTTCGTGCAGCTCTTGTTTAAAATGAGGAAACCAGTAAAGAGTCCGTGGCGTCAAAGAGTTTAATCATGTAATTTTCTTTTCCTCTTTTTCATCGATTTGCTGCGCTCAATCTTTTCTGTTTGTTGTCCCTCTTCAAAATAAAAGCACAATGACTGTTTATTTTACAAGAAAGAAATTACAATAATATTTCACTCTTCTGTCTAAACTGAAATAATTTTTTTAAATAGGAGTCACCTTATTTCAGAGACAGAATTTCTTGCGTTCCTTGAAAAAAATGCAAATGTTTGTGATGTCCATCTTTCTGTCTCTTTAATTGCAGGACTGTACAGTTTATGAGATTGAGGAGAAGATTCTGGAAGTGGTGAGTACTGATTCTGCTTTTTCCTCTGGTTTGGAGATGCTAATCGGAAACATGTGTGCGTGCACACACACACACACACACACACACACACACACACACACACACACACACACACACACACACACACACACACTTCCTTTTCCGGTCTTGTACTGAGTGTCCTGTGGTGTTCACTGTGTGTGCGTGTGTGATTCTGCAGGTTTGTTTATTCAGCTCAGGACCATCCACTTCCTGTCTTGGATAACGCTTCCTGTTGGTTGTCCTCTAGTTCCCAGAATACTGAAATCACTTTCGCTCCTCGTCAGTTTCTAATGTGACCTCATGACCTCAGACTCCCCGCTAATGAGACCTCAAGTTTTAGATTAGTGGCATAAATTAACACTGACCTCGAATCACTAAAAGGTACACCCTGGTCTCCTTGTGACCATCAGTGGGACAGGCCGATAAATCACAAGTTATTCTTAAAGATCCTCAAAAAGCTGCTAACTTAAATAAAGTTTTATGCTCTTTGTTGTTAGTGCTGTCTTATCCTTAAGGGTGAAATGTTTACACTTTGCTTTGTAGATGTTTACCTGTATGGACTGAACAAATTACAGACATTTGGACAGAACCAGGCTAGTTGTTTCCAGTCGTTGTGCTAAGCTAAGATAAGCTAACCGTCTTGTGGCTCCATCTTCATCTTTGCTGTGAAAGCATGATAATGGTCTCAATCTTCTCATCTCACTCTCAGCAAGAAGCAAATGAGTGTATCTGAACTATTCCTTTTTAAGGTTAGGCAATAACTGTAACTATAAAAGTCCTGCTGTTGGTTGACAACTGCAGCTGAACTTTAGTTCTTTGTTCATGCTAGAATGAAGTACTCTATTAAAAACTCTTTTCCAAAGCTTGCTGTCACATCAGATCCACTCTGACAAACGCCTCTACAAATCTGCACAAAATACTACAGCAAACTGTACCACAGGACACTAAAAATATTATAGAAAATCATCAAAGGAAACCTGTGGCACCTGCCATGTTTTCGTAAAGCAGAGCTGCTGAGCTGTCAAACTATTAAAATGCTTTACTAAATGTAGAG
Organism: Micropterus dolomieu; assembly: GCF_021292245.1. NCBI lineage: Eukaryota > Metazoa > Chordata > Actinopteri > Centrarchiformes > Centrarchidae > Micropterus > Micropterus dolomieu. Next base: position 25,319,766 of record NC_060159.1, on the reverse strand, counting down.
GGGTTCATTTTAGCCTGTTGAAACTGTACATTAAGAAAATGGACTGTTCTTGGATTGGGATCAAGACCAGAAAACCCAACAGGCCTGTTGAGTAATCCATCCGTGCTTTCCTCCACTTTACATGATGATAAACACACTTGAAGGGACAAATGTGAGGAAAAGTTCATGTATTTTGGTTTTGCTGAATTTAGGTAAAAGGCAAGAATGACTCCCTTCTTTCTCTTCTCCATGTGAACAGTGCGAAGTGCTTTAATGTGTTGTATGATGTTGGTAGACAAAGATTTCAGACAGACTTTGTTAATATTTTTGGTGTCCATCTATTGTTTCTTTTCCTGTAGTTTATATGCTCTTTTTAACTCCTAACTAACAACATTGGTAGCAGGTGCCTCTGCTGTTACACAGTGAAAGGCTTTGTTTCAGTTTGTTTGTCCAGGTGATGAAGAGGAAAACGCTGATCTCTAGTTAGTTAGACTGTTCTCCACCGCAGAGACGAGCATGTCATTTAAAAACGGGCAATAAAAATTTGCAAAGCAAATCAAGAAACAAAGAGCGAATTAACTTTCCTGAGGAGCATGCTTTTCTGGTTTACTTGTAATTTCCTGCTGGTTTGTGTTTTCCTGATCACCTCCCTGCTTCCCATGACCTCAGACCCCCCGCGATGTTTCAGAGCTGAGAGTCTAGTCAGTCAAATGGCTCCTGGAAGATCCTCGTCTCTGTTGTTCAGCAAAACCAGAAACTGCAGTACTGCAATATTTAGAGCTTTTTATGTAACACTGCTCTGATCTCTGAGGGGTTCATCAGTCTATTTTCTTCTTTTCATTTTCCACAGAAAGGTCAGGGACAGAAAGCTTTAGTGCGACCACAGCAGGTAGTGATTCAGCGTTTTAGACACATCAGAACGGATGCTTGTCACCATGGGACATAGAAACTGGCACAAGAAACCACCGTGCAGCCAATAACTTCCTCCTTTTTAATAAATCCATCCTGTACACGTTCTCTGATTTCAGCTTATACAGTTAGAAATGTAACTGACTTTTGAAAAGGGTGTTTATCGGCTCGTTCGGTGTACAACTAGGTGTGTAGAGTTTCAGTACAAATAGAAGCTAAATGAAATGTTTTGACCACAAAATTATGTGTTTATATCTTAGAAATTGACATAATTGATTCTAACACCTCATCATGAGAGCTGTCGAGTTTTATTCAAGTCATGTCATGTAAGTTACAGGGCTAAAAAAATGACTTTTAACTATGTTAAAATGGCCTCATAATATTTTTGAACCCAAAGAAAATTCTTCAAATTGTTTGTTTCTCTTGTCCAAAAAAAACAAACAATTTACAGTAAACCATGAGAAGTGGAGCATTTGCAAATTTTAGAACCCACAACCCACAAATTTTGCATATTTGCTTGAAAAAATGCCCAAAAATGATGATTAAATCAGTTATCAAAATAATTGCTGATTAATTTCCTGTAAGTTTGCTTATAATCGATTAATCTACTATTCGTTTCAGCTCTGTGTGTAACTTTATCTTATTAAACTGTCGATGCTTTCTTTCTTGTGTGTGTTTCAGTCCCGATCTCTGAACAGCATATGCGAAAAGACGGTCCAGGCGACCTCTGACCCTTTAAAGAGTGACATGGCCTGTCTGGAGGAGGTGCACATCACCAACATCAAGCCTGGAGAAGGACTGGTGAGCTCAGACACTAACAAAGATCAAACTGCATAAACCAAAGGACAGAATACAAATACAGGGCAGATTTCATCTTTTTCGTTCGGACCACATTAGCCAGACCGTAAGAAGAAAACAATTTAACACGACTTCCCCTGAGAAACACTAACAGGTATTTTAGTGCTTCACCATGAACCACAATCAACAGAGATGAAAAAGAGAAACAGATGTAGGTCCAAAATGGAAAAAACCCACAACCACCTCTGCAGCAAGGAATTATTGAAAAACCATGTGAGATTGTTTGTATAGGAGATTCATATGTGCGTTCTTCAAATGTGTTTAATCTTCCAGGGTATTTACATCAAATCCACTTACGACGGGCTTCACGTCATCACAGGAACAACAGAGAATGTGAGTGTGCTGCTGTTTTCTTGATCATAACTGCTGTGTAAAAACAAAAAGCTGTTTCCAGACATTTAGTCTGGCTCTGGCCCTAAAAGTCATTTATTTTTGACACTTTATGAAGGTTTCTCAGGTTGAAACATCTGAAAAAGCTCCTTCACTGGTAAAACGGTAGAGATGTTGGTGTCATGT
>NC_060159.1:25271106-25317404 GCF_021292245.1 Micropterus dolomieu | reverse complement strand
GGCTCCTGGAAGATCCTCGTCTCTGTTGTTCAGCAAAACCAGAAACTGCAGTACTGCAATATTTAGAGCTTTTTATGTAACACTGCTCTGATCTCTGAGGGGTTCATCAGTCTATTTTCTTCTTTTCATTTTCCACAGAAAGGTCAGGGACAGAAAGCTTTAGTGCGACCACAGCAGGTAGTGATTCAGCGTTTTAGACACATCAGAACGGATGCTTGTCACCATGGGACATAGAAACTGGCACAAGAAACCACCGTGCAGCCAATAACTTCCTCCTTTTTAATAAATCCATCCTGCATACGTTCTCTGATTTCAGCTTATACAGTTAGAAATGTAACTGACTTTTGAAAAGGGTGTTTATCGGCTCGTTCGGTGTACAAATAGGTGTGTAGAGTTTCAGTACAAATAGAAGCTAAATGAAATGTTTTGACCACAAAATTATGTATTTATATCTTAGAAATTGACATAATTGATTCCAACACCTCATCATGAGAGCTGTCGAGTTTTATTCAAGTCATGTCATGTAAGTTACAGGGCTAAAAAAATGACAGTGTTAAAATGGCCTCATAATATTTTTGAACCCAAAGAAAATTCTTCAAATTGTTTGTTTCTCTTGTCCAAAAAAAACAAACAATTTACAGTAAACCATGAGAAGTAGAGCATTTGCAAATTTTAGAACCCACAACCATTAAATATTTTGCATATTTGCTTGAAAAAAATGCCCAAAAATGATGATTAATCAGTTATCAAAATAATTGCTGATTAATTTCCTGTAAGTTTGCTTATAATCGATTAATCTACTATTCGTTTCAGCTCTGTGTGTAACTTTATCTTATTAAACTGTCGATGCTTTCTTTCTTGTGTGTGTTTCAGTCCCGATCTCTGAACAGCATATGCGAAAAGACGGTCCAGGCGACCTCTGACCCTTTAAAGAGTGACATGGCCTGTCTGGAGGAGGTGCACATCACCAACATCAAGCCTGGAGAAGGACTGGTGAGCTCAGACACTAACAAAGATCAAACTGCATAAACCAAAGGACAGAATACAAATACAGGGCAGACTTCATCTTTTTCGTTCGGACCACATTAGCCAGACCGTAAGAAGAAAACAATTTAACACGACTTCCCCTGAGAAACACTAACAGGTATTTTAGTGCTTCACCATGAACCACAATCAACAGAGATGAAAAAGAGAAACAGATGTAGGTCCAAAATGGAAAAAACCCACAACCACCTCTGCAGCAAGGAATTATTGAAAAACCATGTGAGATTGTTTGTATAGGAGATTCATATGTGCGTTCTTCAAATGTGTTTAATCTTCCAGGGTATTTACATCAAATCCACTTACGACGGGCTTCACGTCATCACAGGAACAACAGAGAATGTGAGTGTGCTGCTGTTTTCTTGATCATAACTGCTGTGTAAAAACAAAAAGCTGTTTCCAGACATTTAGTCTGGCTCTGGCCCTAAAAGTCATTTATTTTTGACACTTTATGAAGGTTTCTCAGGTTGAAACATCTGAAAAAGCTCCTTCACTGGTAAAACGGTAGAGATGTTGGTGTCATGTACCGGCTCATGTCATGTGAGAGTAAACTCTGATTCTGCTGTTCAGTCTCCTGCAGATAAAACCCAGAGGATTCACGCTGGAGATGAAGTCGTTCAGGTCAACAAACAGACAGTGGTGAGTCAAAAGTCTACTCTTTAGAGAAAAGGTTAGACACTTTGGAAAAGTATCCTTACTCACTTTCTTGTTGTGAGCATCAGACGAGAACATCGTTCCTGTACCGTAAATATGCTGCTACTTCTTGTTTCCTGTGTAGAGTCATTTCACTTATATTGATACAGGGGGATTTTAAATAGTTGTCTTTTAGAAGACTAGTGACCACTTTGTAGAAGCTAATGAGGATCTGAATAAAGAATAAAGCATAGCATAAAAACAGGTGATAATGGCTAGCCTGGCACCATAACAAAATAAACATTGCTGATATTTAGTACTCAAGACTTCTGGTGTGTGATTGGTCCAGGTGGGCTGGCAGTTGAAGCACCTGGTGGAGAAGCTCAGGACGGAATCTGGAGGCGTCGTCCTGATAGTGAAGAAGAGGCCGCCTGGAACATCCGGTGGCTTCGCACCCGCTCCGCTGAAAAACTTGCGCTGGAAACCGCCACGCATACAGGTGAGCTGCCCTGACAAGTAGGTACTAAGTACAACAGGTTTGATAGGTCCACTCTGCTGAAGTCTGTTTGAGCAAGATTCATTGTTTTGTTTTTTGTAATAGAAGTTGTATTAGCAGTAGGTTGTTCTGTGGTTGTGCAGCTGATGTTTGTGGAGCTGTTGAATGCTTTAGGAAACACACCTGCTTCATTCAATGGCGCTACACGTTTCACGAATGTTTGTTTACTGATTGATTATTGAGCAGCTGCCGGCTGTGGTTTTATCAGGCACCTCTCACGTGTGACGATGTGTCAATGTATAAAGGTGATCCGGCCTGTTTCAGTAACCCTCTCCGGGGTAAATAAAGAGCCGCTCTGGTGCATTCACCGCCTGTCATCATGGCCTTTAGTGAAGCTGTTTCTGTTTCTGAGCGATCCAAGCAGAAAACACAGCAGCCACCCAGTCTGCTTCTCCGCTGAGGTGTGTGGGGGAACAATGGATCCTTTCTCTTTTCCTGGAAAAAAAAACAGGATAAGAAACACTCCAAACATGAGGCTGCGTGGATGTTAGACATCTTTGGAAGGTGACTCATTCGTTACTCAACAATGTGACAATTATAAATTCACCAAACTGCCGTCAGGGGGTTTGTGTTGATAGAGGTCCAGGATGTGCGTGTTATCTGAAGATAGGCGACTTAAATGCCCCTCGACAGCCGGGTTGATGCGTTCAGTCTCTAATCTCGGCTATCAAGAGTGATGTCAGTCTGTCTTTACCTCATCGTCACTCCTACCATTCATTTCAAAGGTCATCTTGAATCAACATGTCTCCCTTACTTGAGCTTGGTGCGCTCACCACCTTCCACTGGACTGGAAATGTAAAGGCTGGAAATAATGATTATTATGATTATAGTTAAGGTTCAGTGTGTAATATTTAGGAGGATCCACTGACAGAAATGTAATAGAATATACATAACTATGTTTTCTGTGGTGTATAAGACTAAAGACTTTACTTGATGAACCATTTTTTTTTTTTTTATTACCTTAGAATGAGGCATTTCTATCTACATACACTTCAGGTCCATGGACGTCACCGTGTTGCGCTATCATGTTTTTACAGTAGCCCAAAACGGACAAACTGCTCTACAGAGTGCGTTTTGTCACTACGTTGAATATGTACTAATAAAAGGAGAAGAAGTGGTAGTAGTCTTCTGGTTTTTTTTTAGAAGTAAGAAGGGACTTGAAATCTAGACAAAAGGAGGACCGCACGTAGTATTTAGCACAAGAGCCAACAGAGCTTGTCCGCCACCGTAGCTTCTCCTGCGCGCTTGCAAGTTAGATGCTATTTGCAACCCTCACCACTAGATGCCACTAAATCTTACACACTGAACCTTTAGTTGAATATTTAGTCTAAAAAATGTCTAAAAGGACAATGTACAGAACTTTAAACACCAATTTTGATAATAATCGATTGATTATTTAAGATTTTTATCAAGCAAAACTGCAAAATGATTTCTGGTTCCAGCTTCTCAATATGAAGATTTCCTTTGTTTCATCACTGTAAACGGACTATCTTTGGGTTTTGGACTGTTGGTCGGACATAACAGGAAAGTTGAAGACGTCACCTTGCACTCTGGGAATGACTAATCAGAAAATATATACAGATTAATCGATAATGAAACACACGTAACAAAGTCCAAAGTGATTTCTCCAAACTGAAGAATTTTTTTAACAAAACAAAAACTCAAAGTTCAGTCCTTTTTAGATCATTTAATTTGAACTGACAGTACATATGAGCCAAAGGGTCAAGCTTTTCTTTTTCAAAGTCACACCCTCTCAAACTGCAGATAAAGGGGTTTTTATTCTACTTTTCCCATGAAAAGACCAAAACTAACAATGTGTTAGTCAGACTTCCATTGAACATGTCACCCAGTGCAGCAATGAGGCTCATTGATGTCTTTTTAATCTCTATCTTTAAAGCTCTTTGGCTCAGAGGAATAATATATACCAGGCTTTGACACACACACACACAATAGTTAAGTTGATATAGTTAAGTTGTAAAGTTTGTAGAATAACTTAATTTTTAGTATTTTGGTCTTTTTATGGGATTTTAGACAATAAGAAAAATATCTTATCTATTTAAATGGAAATTGTCCTTTAATCAGCAGAGGAACACGTTTCAAGCTGCGTCTTTAACTCCTTCAGACGTGTTTCTGTCACACAGACAAAGCAGAAAATGAGCTGAGTGAAGTTCCTGTGTTTATGGAAAAATACAGAAGCTTTGGAGGTGAGGAAGGAAGCAGAAGAGCCTCGTCTGCAGTTTCTCTTCTTAAGCGGGAACGTCTTACTGTTGTTTTATGATAAACAGCCTTAAAGGATTCATTACCTCCTCCGCTGTCTGCTGTGTGACAGCAATGTTGTTCAAAGCACCACTGACCACAGAAACACTAATTAGAAGTAATCACAGCAGGGAAATGTTTAATAACAAACGTCTTTTTCCGTAATTAAAGTATTGATAAATTTTTCTACCAGCTGCGCCGTAATAATTTCTCTTTATCTTGTTGTGTCTAGACCTCTCAGGAAGCTCCGCGTCTCTACAAATCCCGACAGCCAGAAACCTCAGATGTTCCTGGGCATCGAGGGAAGACAGCCATATTGGATTTGTACGTCCCTCCTCCCCCTGAAACACCTTACGTACCGCTGTGAGTCCCAGATTTAGCAGGTCACTCGTCAGGTCTACGGGGGAAGACTAATTAATCCTGCATCATGAACAGCTAACTTTAATCTTAATAATCCTCCTCCTGTTCTGTCCCTCTATGAAGAGACGCGAACATGAACGTGTCTTCAGGTGTGAAAATGAGGCCGAAGTCTCCGAATTCCAGTCTGGACGCAGACGTGCGGCGACGCTCCACTTTTGCCGACGACAACAGGATGTCTGTCAACCTCCCGCCTGAAGTCAACCAGCCAATCCCTGTTTGCCTCAGACAGCGCTCCTCTACACGCTGTGAGTGTGCGCACACACACACACACACACACACACACACACACACACTTTTCCATACTTATGAGGACCCTCATTAACATAACATGTTCTCAACTTTAACCCTAAAACCAAGTCTTAACTCTCTAACAGCCTTTTAAAGAAGGGAGGAAAACGTGTCATCACTTGCTTTTTCAGAGGATGTAGTCCAGTCTTGTCTGATGAATATGAATATCTGAAAATGTTTCTTTAAAGCTCTGAAGCTTAACCTTTTCAGTCCCATGACCTTGTTTTTGGGGCCAAAAATCAGAGAAAGTGTTCTGTCATCATGTGAATCAGACAGTGGTTTCCTTTTGTAATTTATTATAAAGAACATTTTAACCAGATGAAGAACACAGTGTGCTCTATTTTTGGGGAAATACACATTTGCTTCCTTGAAGCTACAGCCAGTAGATGGTTAGCTTAGCATAGCAAAAAGAATCTGTAACTAACAAACAAATTGATTTTAACAAATATTAAACAAAGAAGATGTCGCGTCTTAAGTAGTGAGCTGTAGAGGTGCTGGTTGGTGTATTTTGTTACCTTTGGACAGAGCAGGGCTAGCTTAGTTTCCAGTCTTTGTGCTAAGCTAAGTGGCTGCTGGCTTTAGCCTCATGTTTATTGTACAGGTATTAGAGTGGTATCTTTGATCTCATCTAACTGCCTGCAAGCGTATTTCCCAAAATGTGTATTCCTTTGAATTCCAAGCATGTAAATCTTATCTAATTTTAATGTTGCCGGTTGAAAGATAAAAAAGATCAAACTTATTGGTCTCTGCAGCTACTGCAGCTTCAGTTTCATGAGTTAGGAAAAAAACAATCCAAGCAGATATATTTAAATTTATTATTTACTGTGTCCTGTAGCAGGTCTGTAACTTGTCTTGTGTCTGGCATTTCTCTGCAGGCAAACCTCGACCCGTCTCCATGCCGGTGGAGTCGTTTTCAGGTGTGTCGGACCCGTCCTCCAGGCGCGGGGCTCAGGGACGGAAAGGTGAGCTCCACCTGAACTAGACGCAGCCAAGCGCCTGTAATCTAACCGTTATCAGTGATGGCCGCCTGTCTGCCTCATTAAACGTGCTTTGAATTTTTACCTTGTCGATTATTAACGCTGAGAGCTGCCGCTGAATCGGCTGAGCTGTTTTCAGTCACAGTTAAGCCTGGTGCTTAGAGCACTTCACCTTCAGGAACAAACCGTGTGTTGGCAGTTTGTCCAAGATAGCAGGCTGTTAATGGATTTTCAAGTCGGAGCAGTTAAACAAAGACACATGAAGTGAAGTAAAGTGAGACTAACAATCGAACAAACTTGACATACTTGTGCACGAACCTGCGAGCTGCTGTGTCATTTTGTATGTTGAGTCATTTACATGTGGCTTAAGCTCCATCTTTGAAACATTGCTGTACCTGTGGATGAGGGACATTTTAGGCCATTATAACACAATCATGGACTGTGTCTTTATCAGTGAAACATTAAGAATAGTTAAACAAGGAGATCCACTGATATTTGAAATATAACAGTAGATTAACAGAAGCTTTGTTCCAGTTTCTACAGACCTAACTTTTTGTTCTCGTCTCCTGAACAGGGCAGGACGTTCTGCACAGATATCTGAGTAACGAGGGAATCAGCACCATCACAGAGGAGGAGCCGTGTTACCCTCTGCCGTACCGAGGACACCCGTCTGTCCGCGGCGTCGACCACATTAGAGGCAGTCAGTGCTTCATCAACGCCGACCTGCACAACAGCGCCACCATCCCTTACCAGGAAGCAGCGTCCAAAAAGCCTGCTGCCTCCACCTCCGCTGCCGTTTCTCCTCCTCTGGCTGTAACCAAACAGTCAACGTCGCTGCTCGGCGGCTGGCTGGCTCGTCTCAGGCTGCTCAGCCACTGAAGGAGTCTACACGTGGTTCAGATTTTATTAGATAAGACATATTCCTCTAATCTGGCTCCTACAGGAGGTTGTGTATTCTCAGCCTGAAACTCAGGATGTCTACTGGAAAAAGGTTTTTAAATTCAAGGCTGTGAAGTCAGTTCAGAAAATCTTTTAAAAAGTGAAATACAACAGTTCAAGAACAACGAACTTCTGGAATGAATCAATGATGGAAGAGGTTTTTAAAAGTAAGCACCAAAAACACCAAAGCAAAGAAGAAAGAAGCGACAACATTAGTGTTTTGCTGAGTCGCTTGTTTTTCCACATTGACCAGGACAGTTTTGCCAAAGCTCCTCAGGATCTTTCCTCAGTTATCACCACGAGTTTCATAATTTTCCATTCAAATATTCAATAATAGAAAATGTTATTTTATTCAGTCTGGTGGTGTAACAGATGGTAGTTGATCAGTGATCCATACACACAGATGTGCTGAGGGTGGGACTACAGAGAGAGAGGTGGCTACATCAGAGCCAAAGCATTACAAAATTAATTTTTTTTTTTTTTTGCCGTTCCGAATATGATCCAGTCCGTGACTCAGAACAATGATCATGAGGTTTGTGATGGGTCTTGATCTCACCCACTGACACCTCTTTAACTTTAAACATCCCTTGAAAATCTCATTAAACATCTTAATTTTTTTCTGACCTCTAGTGGTTCTGAATCTTTCTGCAGTTTGACTCTTGCTGCTACACCTGGTCCATCCACAGACTGAACGGAAACATGGACTCTGTGACGTCTCTCAAAGTATTTTGAAAAGACATTTAATTTGCTTCACATTTCGAAAGCCTGGAGCTTGACCAACCACCACGGACTCCGACATCTGAAACACAACTCTCTTTAAGCCGTAAAGACACTTGAGAGGAAGTGAATTTAGCTGCTGAAACCTCAACATCTTCTATTGACGTCTTCTTTTTCAATACAGCTGATAAAGAGTGTGCAGACAGTGGCATCGAAGAAATATGGAAATACCAGTTCTGAGTTTGAACCAGTTTCTAAAATATATGTGAAAACTGGGAATCGGTTAACAAACACACTTTGCAATGTCGTCTTTTAAACGCTGAAAACAACCTTTCAGTAACAAAGTTTGGACATGCTGAGCTTCCATACAGGACAAAATCAAGAAAAAACAAGTGTGAGAATTATTTTCAGCCTGAATCTGCTGAAAATGAAGCTGGTTTTTGTTTTCAGCAGATTTTGTTTTCTTTTAATTCCTCAGGTTATGTGGAAAGATTCAATAAGCAGAATTAGAGTCAACAAACTCCAAACAATCCCACATTTTTAGAGATTCGAGGACTTGATCTCAGCGTTCGGATTCAAAGAACTAATAATCAAACTTTGGTGAATTTGTAGTTTAAAAATGGTGAAGCATTTCTAAACGTCAGAGCTGCTGTTGCATCTTTTCCTCTCAATCTCAGGAGCCGTTGGTGCCTCTCGTGTCCAGACTTTTACTGTTTGTAAATATGTTTCATAGATTGTTTTATTTTATCACTGAAGACCAAATTTCAGTCATTTACCTAAAAAAAGAAAGAAGTGCAGAAACACAAGCTCAATATTGTTACTGAATATTTCTGAGGCAGTAATAACGATATAAACGTGTTTATAGGAGAAATAGTTAAATAATAGTTTCAAAAATACATTTACATTAAAGTGCTTTAACAGTCAACGGAAGCATGGCAAACGTTAATACAATGTTAATTAACCAATTATGACTTACACACATTTTAAGAAAGCAGTCTTAAAGTTATAGAGAGCCTATGTCCATCACTTCTGCACCATAGGACCTTATTTCGAAAAACACGTATAGTAATCACACAGTCAGTTTTTTAGCCCATTTGAATAGTGCCCTGAATTACACACACAATGTTTGTCATTTTAAAAGATAACGTTTGCAAGTCAAGAAAGTCGCAGTTTGTCATAAAAACAGTAAAGTAACATTTAGTTTGGAGTAAAACTGCTCAATAAACTATATCTCTTGTCTCACATAATATAAGTCTCCAACCTGTTAGTGCTGTAATGCTAAGCTAACGTTCATTGCTATCTACTAGCTAACCTGACTTGTTTAATCCAGCCACCCCTGGTCCTTTCATCACATCATCTACACATAGAAGCTCTTTGACGTTAGCTTTAGTGATGTTCGCGTCAGTCATTAAGAGAAAATGTTATGTCACACACGTGACTTTTGGGTCTTTTTGGACTTTTATAGGACTTTTGTGGTCTTTCTTATTACTTATTTTCACAGTCTCATACAGTCTCTTCAGTTTTACGACAAACTGACTTTCTTGATCTAAATTATCTTAACGGGATAAAACAATTTCTTATCTCTCGCCATTGAATTCTGCACATATGTTTTCTGAAGTAAGGCCCCATGGAGGTCCACCGGAAGGGGAGGGACTTAGGCTCTCTGTTGTAATTAAAAACTAAATGATATCTTTCTGTAATAATTCATAATGTAAAAACTTTGTGTTAAATTGTTTTGATCGAAATGAATCAACCTGAAGAAAACAGGAACTCTCACAGCAGCTGGTGAAGCTCATAGTTCACACAGAGAAAATGTTCTTAAAATGTGCTTTTATTTTGGTTTAAGAGTGAAGAGTTTTAGTGTTAGAGATTCTGCTTTCGAAATCACAAACCGACATTTGAGTTGAAAACTGCTGCCGTCATCTAACAGATTTGTCTGCAGATACTTTGACGTAGGTCTGCTGGAAGCTGCTTAAAATTTCAGGTCAAGCTACCTGTAGTATTTCAGGTGTGGGTTACTGCACTCACAAAACTTCAAAAACTTCAGTGGTTCTTTAAAAGGTTCTTTAAAGAACTTGTGTACCATTATGAAAAACTTTTTGAAGGAGTTCCTCAAGGAAGCATCTTGGATCCTCTGATGTTTACAATCTGAGAAGCTCCTTAATGTTTCCTGAAATATCTTTTTTTTTTTTTTTTTTTTTTTTTTTTTTCTTTTGTAAAGAGTGTTTCTGGTTCGTGTTCAGTGCCTTTATACTAACACATTATGCAAGAGCTATGAAAGCTTGTACAAAAGATTATCAGAGTGTAATGAAAACTGAGGCAACCTTGTGTGTTCTTTAAAAGTTAAACTATGTAACTTTTTAAAGAAGAAATATAACATTTGAAGTTATAAGAAATGAAAACACTTTACTTAATTAATTACACTGTACTAAAGCCTTACTTGGTCTGGTATGAGTGGTGGTGGCTAATGTTAGAAAACTTTATTTTCTCCCTATGATCTCAGTCGGATCACCTTATGATGGCTGAAGAAAGTCATGTAGGAAAAGCCAACATCCTGTAATTACCTCTTGTGGCCACAGTTGCCACTGTTCAACAAAAGTTACATACAGATGACTTCGAGATGACTGCGGATGAATTTCGCTGACTTGCCGCAGGTGACTTTAGGGACAGGGCATAAAATCACTGCTGTCAAGTGGGACACGTTCTACCTCCCGTAGAATGACGGTAAAACCTTTTGGTAGCTTACTGTGAGCTAGTAGCAATGTCTGATCAAGATCAGGCAAAAAGGTAGTTCAGCCTTTGTGCAGCCGGAGAAAAGAAACTGCGATTGCCGGACTTTGATAGCTGCAGCCACCTTGCTCCCAAGAGTCATATGACATGGTGATGTCGGACAACATTTGTTACCAGCATGCCTTATGTTAAGTCCAGCATGCATCATGCATGTTAAGTCAGCGCTGCAAAAAAACACCTGTTGTCTCAGTTTAAAATGAAAATTCATTTCATCTTGTTTGTTGTTCAGGAGTTGTGGATGATCCTGCTTGTTTGACTTTGCCAAACAACATGTTTAACTACTTTCATTCTTCATAATGTAAATCTGAATTGTTCCATAGCTCTGCAGTATGATGCCTCTGTGATGCTTTGTTACTTTATGAAAAATATAAAAATAAAGTGCAATTTATTTTGGAAGCTTTCAACTTTCCATCAATTACAAAATTGTTGTTATACATAATGAAAGCGACATAAGTTGTGAATTTAACATTGTTTGGGCTCATCTAAATTTTATTTTGATAACCCCAGAATCTACTTTGTCTCAGGGGGCTTTACAATCTGCTCAACATGCAACAACCTTTTATTACTTAGATCCTCAATTCAGATGTGGAAAAAAATGTCAATAACTTTAAGAGTCTGGGACAAAGTGTTTAAAGTACACTTCGGTTTTCCCCAACTGCTGCACGTAGGATCCATTTTAATTAAACCGCTTTCATCATCTAACAAAAGAGCAGAAACTGTATTTATTTGGCCGTAAAGTTCAGGAAGTTCAACAATATTCATCTGTAGTGAATCATTTGTGTTTTGTTGCAACTTTTTAAAGTTAAAAGTTCTATAAAGAAACTTGCCTTGCCAGCATTATAAATACCAGCAGTTCTTTAATGAACTGCTTGACTTGATAAATACAGTCAAACTATCAGTGAGTCACACTTAAAATATCCATTTGCAGTGAGTCAATAGTTGCCAAGTGATGAATTTAATTACCAGGGAATTTAAAAAGCTCCGGTCTGGGGTTTGAGTCCTGTCCCACGATTTACAGAAAGCTTAGAAGGGAAAATTGAGATACTGCGGAGAATTCTATCTCCTCTTAAAGCATTTAAGATACAACAGTTTGAGAAAGGACATTCGCTCACTCCTTGGTTGAACCACACAAAGCTCAACCTGTGATGAAGTTTGCTTGGCTGTAATAGTGAAAAGGTTGGCAACCAGTTTAACAGATGCTATAGAACATGATTAGACTTTTAAATTAACAAAGTTCAAGTCTGAAGCATTTAGAATTACAAGGCCAATGGCGCCATCTAGTGGGCAACTACAGTAAGTAAAACTATTTTGTCAGGTCAGTAATTTAAGGATTTTATTGCCATTGATCAGACAAACCGATTTACATTTACTAACATGAATTATTCTCCTCCAGACCTGCAGTGAAATTTTAACTTAACAGTAACACCTTGATCATAATTCAAAGCGCATGTGATCATTAAAGCATCCTACACGAAGGGCATGTTTACCTCCACCAACGGGGGTTGTATTAGGTTCCTGTTGCCTCTTTGTTAGTTTCTTAGTATATCTGAAAAACTTTACAGATTTTAAATCTGAATGATTACCTTTGTGCTGTGGCTCCAAAGTTTTAACATTAACAAGAATTCATGCAAGAACAGTTTTTACTGCGTGGTAGATCACAGTAAATGTTATTTTTGAGCAAAGCTGACGTTGGTTGTAGACAGTCGGTCAAAGATCCTACAATATTTTATTTTCTTGAAAACAAAGAGGAAGTTTCTGAGCAGAGAGTCTCTGAGAAACAGAACAGAGCAGAATGATCATGAAGAACATGTGAAACAGGAAGGATGGTTAGGGTATATGCATGTATGTGTCAGAGTGATTTTGGCTTTGTGGTCGTTCTGTGGGTCGATGTATAAAGTCTCACTGGCAGCGTTGACAAACTCTTGTTCCTCCTCTGCTGAGTGTCAGTCGGCTGCAAAGACACCAAGCTGCTGGACTTTCAACCTGCAGGTAAGACCCTTTATTTAAGGGTTTCTGTGGTGGTGGTTTATGGAGATAAAGGGTCGTTCATATTTTGAGCTTATCATAATTTCACAGTTTGCAGTTTTATATCGCCTTTGTGTGCATGTGAAAAACAGCTGCATGCATCATGTATCTGAGCGTGTGAATATGTAAATAGTTTGTGTAATGTGTACGTTTGGTAGCTGTAGAAATAGTTTGTGTACGTGTGATCAAAGTCTGAGAGGACACACAAACTTCCTATCTGCATACATGACCCTTTTTATGAGTTCTCCTT
Source organism: Micropterus dolomieu (assembly GCF_021292245.1). Taxonomy (NCBI): domain Eukaryota; kingdom Metazoa; phylum Chordata; class Actinopteri; order Centrarchiformes; family Centrarchidae; genus Micropterus; species Micropterus dolomieu. The sequence continues at coordinate 25,304,512 of NC_060159.1, read as the reverse complement.
TTGAGAAGAAAGCCAGAAACCAAAGGGAGAAAGTTATATTTTATACTTTTTGGTTTCTTGATAGCGCCCTAGTTTTGCCATAATTAAACAGTAGATGAAGACCAACAGTGTTCTATCACAAGCAGAGCAGAGGTCACACCTAACCAGACAGACGCTGAACAACCACCACATTGACTTTCCTGCAAAAGTCGCCTTCTTATCAAACTTAGAAACATGAACTACACATCTTGTCCTGCACTGTAGCTTGTTGAACGGGTGACCAAACAAACATTCACCTTGAAAAAGTGCAATGCCAGCATGTAAACATACACAGATCAGCCATAACATTATGATCACTGACAAGTGAAGAGAACAACACAGATTATCTCATTATCATGGCACCTGTCAGTAGGTGGGATAGGCAGCAGGTGAACATTGTATCCTCATAGTTTATGTGTTAGAAGAAGGAAAAATGGATTTGAGCGACTTTTGCAAGGGCCACATAATGATGGTCTGCAGTGGTCAGTACCTATCAAAAGTTGTACAATGGAGGGAAAGCAACAGGGTCAGGGGTGGCCAAGGCTCACTGATGCGTGTGGGGAGTGAAAGCTGGTCTGATCCAACAGATGAGCTACTGTATGTCAAACTGCTGAAAAAGTGGAAGCTGGTTCTGATAGAAAGGCCTCAAGGGGTCAGGACTGCTGGTTAGATGCTGGTGTGATTCTTGACATATACTGTATGATGTGACTTTTTTATGTCCAATAATAATGTAAACCAACCCGATGATAAGTTTCTATAAATCAATGGGTCTTGTGACATTGTGGCTGGGACCATATTTAGAAATGGGCTGCGTACTGTAACTGTTATAATGATGTTCACAAACTGCCCTACCTGCTAAAAATACATCACAAGCCCGCAAACAGGAAATGACAACGAACCCGAGTTGAAGGACAAATGATTCATATAAGGCAACATTATAGAAAGGAAGAAGGCTTCAACAAAACAACAGTGACACGTTCTTGCAACAGATGAGGTGTCATTCAGTGGAGGACTTGCTAGTGTTTTAGTGACTTTACTTTTTTGCAGCCATGTGTCATATACAGCAGCTGATCAATAGGCTAAAACTTTTCCCCCATAGCAGAAACTGAATATGTAAACACTTCAAAACAAACAATGATTTTTTCTACTCAAGGATAATCATGTTCGAACAGTTGCTTTGGGTGATTTAAACTGGAAGTTAAAGTTTTTTGCATTTATTTGTTTACATTTAAAGTATGCCGAATTAGCCAATAGGAGTTCCCGTTTGCAACCTACCCATTGATGTATAGACAACTATCACTGGCTTACTTTGACACCGAAGAAAACTTAAAAGCGTGATGATTCTCGGGCAAGTTCTGCAGTTAACGTGCATGTCCTGAATGGACGTAGTGGTGTTGTGACGTCACCCGCAGGCTTCCGAAGAGATCCAAAAATAGGCAAAGAGGTGGAGCTGAGTGAAGCCTGGTGGCTGAACCACCTGGAGGCTATAGCCACCTGAGAGGACACCCACCTGTCACTCAAAGCGGCCACGTCCATAATTATGCATAAGTTTAAACCTTCACATAAATATTCACCTCAGTAAAGTTGTCACAAATGGGGAAGTTAGCCGTGGAGACCAAACCTGTTTTTATACCAGGCTGTGTAAACATGAATTAACATTAATTTCTGCTGTAAAGTTTGGCATTTTAACATCGGGGTTATTGGGGACTGACTGTCCTTTGGAGCCAGCCTGAAGTGGACATTTGATGAGCTGCTTTTTGTTCGAGGCTTCATCTTTCAGCCCCGCAGGTTGCAGCAGCTGAAGCGTCTTTCTTTCCTGTGATTTCTTAGCGGATTTATGCAGGTGGATTTGTGATGGACTCCAGTATAACACACTGAATCTGCAAACTTTTACTTGAGGAGTGCGAGTTTTCTGACACACATCTCTGTAATCCACCGCTAAAGGTGTTTTAAACTATCTTAATTGCCTCTGTTGTGTTGAAACGTTTCCTCTAACGACATGCACGGGTCCCTTCAGCACCTCTGCTGCAGACAGGTGACACCCCGCACTGCTGTACTACCTGAACCTGAGACATTTAAATTACACTTTACCCTGCTGTCTGCCCTCCCCCCCTCCAGGTCGACTGCAGCCATGAGTCGGCGGCGGATTTCAGTTAAGGACCTGGGCGAGTTGGACTGTCAGGGCTGGCTTCTTCGCAGGAAGGAGGGCCGCCTCTTCCTGGGAAGCAAATGGAAGAAATACTGGTTCGTCCTGAAGAAGAGTTCTCTGTACTGGTACACCGACGAGATGGTGAGTCAAAGCAAGACTTTGTTCAACACATATGTGCTCATGATGCCAAACACCAACTCTCAACTTTTGACTCAATATCTGATTTAAGTTGAAAAACACAGTAAGATAAAAAAGACAGGCTGAGAAAACAGAGAGGAACAGCATTCATGACATGTGCACACCTGCAGCTACTTAAACATACAAAACTGAGTTCATAAACCTGATTTAGACTCTGAAATAGAAAATATTGTTAGTTTTTCCACAATTCAGACATTATTTGTGTTTTAAACTGACTGCACTGCGGACAGCTTTACTATCTGATGTCTTCTCTTGTAATTGTAATGATATTTTTTATTTGTCACTTGTTATCTGATAAAATCTTCTAACTGGTTGTGGTTTCTCATAAGCACGCTGTATAAAACAGAGCTTGGTCTTGAATACATTAATGTAAATTAAAGCGGCAACACAACAGGAAAGAACCTCAAGTCAAGACAAAACCCCCAAACAAAAGCAAACCTCAGTTGCATATAAAGTCCAATGAGGCGAGGAACTTACAGGCAAAGACATCCTGTGGCTACGACCACTGAGAACTTCTGTGTTTAACAAATGCACTCTTGTCTCTAAAGGTATCATTTCTCTTCCCTGCAGGCCGAGAAAGCAGAAGGATTCATCAACCTGTCCGGCTTCACCATTGAACAAGCCAAACAGTGCAGGAAGAAACAGTAGGACATGTTTTTTCTGTTTGAGTTACCTCTGTGCAACATGTAGTGAAGGCCGGGCTGGCTGGAAAGAAAAAACTAAATAAAAACCACAGACAGACAGCCTGACTCAGCTTGTTGTGGTCAAACTATCTGCTGCTGAGGACGACTCCTCCCACACTCTGTGTGTAAGAAGCTGCATTAACATACTGAACATATCAAGCTGTCTTAAAGGGGGGCGACCCAGGCTAAAAAAACACATCTTCTTTGAAGACTAGTGGAAAGAAAATGCTCAAAATACACATTTAGGGGTCTCCAAAATTCAGCAAATGTTACCATTAGATGCCTAATTTGCACATGAACTTTAAGAACACTGAAGTACAAAAAATGTTTATAATAATAATAAAATGGGGAAGTTGCACAGTGATTTTACCATTCACCTGCAGTGTCTTGTGCGATGAATGGAGTTTTACAATAAGGCTCTCAGATCAGACTCTGAGCCACAAATCTCCACTTCAGGAGCACTTGCATACACTAAACTTTCCAGTTTTATTCCTAACTATATTCTGAATGATTTTACTGAGGTTTTTTCGTGCGTCATAGTGTTATTTATACAACAAAACATGGTGAAAATAGATTTTTTTTAAATGCCTATTGACAGTATTTTTTGATTTATTGATTGATTGATTTATATGCTTTTTGATGATGCCTCATTTGCATATTTAAACATATCTTTTACTCTATTCCCTTTGGGGTGTCTCCCCTTAAGACTCAGTGACAGTGTCTCATCTGTTAAAGTTAAATTTAGGTGGTGAGAAAAACTAAAACCTTCATTTTATACACCAACTTCTTCTCTGATTCTCTGTTCAGTTTATAGATTGCTCATTATTTATCTTTTTTTCTGGTATTAACCGCTCAGTGTTGTGTTTCAGTGCCATAACGGCCAGTCATCCACTGGTTGTGACCATTTTCGTTGCTGCAGGAAGCTTCACAGACATGAATAAGTAAGTATTTTATCTTTTCCTTAGTAATACTGGAGGGATTTGTAACAAGGAGTCTTGGTAGAAGATGCCATTGTTACCATTCCATAAAATTATAAATAATTTAATGGCTCTTGCTACACCACTTTGATCCAGAGTGAAATATTTCAACAACTATTGGATGGATCACCATGAAATCTGGAACAAACATTCATGTCCCCGTCAGGATGAATTTTAATAACTGTAATCCTCTAACTTTTCATTTTGCGCCTTCATCGGGTCAGTTTGTCCAATAGTTTGGTTTGTGACCAAATTCCTGCAAAACTAATGACATTCCCATTAGCTGCTTATTTAATTAGCAAATATTAGCATGCTTGCATCGTCATTGTGAGCATGTTAGCATGCTGATGACTCTTAGTCTTGTTTAATCTCAGAAGAAAAGTCTTTTTATCTCACGCTGGCTCTGGTTTTGTCAGCCTGTGGGGGTGTTAACCTCTGGAAAAAGGAAAAAATAGAGTCAGAGGTGAAACAACTGCACTAAACAGGTGAAAACACAGATTTGCCTGTCTGAACAGCCAATCAGAGAGCGCTCTCTCACTGACTCACTGTAGTTGTTTCAGCAATTGATTACATTCAATCATTCATAACGCTCACGACTTAATTACCTCTCAGACTCAAAAGGAACAACAGCTTGATGTTGGAACTGCCCCTTCCCCAAACAAACAACTAAAGGGCTGTTAGAGAGCTGCGCTGCAAGTGCTAATAGCATTTTCGCGTGGCCTTTTATTGTGGCCAGCCTAAGGAACACCTGTGCAATAGCCATGCTGTCTGATCAGCATCTTGATATGCCACACCTGTGAGGTGGATGGATTATCTCGCAAAGGAGAAGTGCTCACTAACACAGATTTGAGAACAATATTTGAGAGAAATGGGCCTTTTGTGTACATAGAGAAAGTCTGCGGTCTTTGAGTTCAGCTCATGATGAATGGGGGCAAAAACAAAGTGTTGCATTTATAATTTTGTTCAGTGTAGTTTGCGAGTGGTAACGTAACGGTAGAGTTTTACAATATGAAAATATATAAACTGAAACGCAACCTTGCTGTGTTTGGGATTGTGAGCTTTATCTCGATTTGAAGTGTTTTAAATTAGTTTAGGTTTCCGTCTCATCCAACTCTATAGTCCAGGAGTTTCTAACTGAATTTAAATGAATTAATTTATAATTTAGGTTAAAAGCTGTAGATGTATAAAATCTCGCCTAGGGCTCCAACACTCCAGGGTCCTTGGTTACGAGGTAGAGGAGTGAACATGGCTCAGAGTAGGAAGGAGCAGTTCCTTTCTCCGTAGACAGTAGTGGAATGCAACTAATTACATTCACTCAAGTATAGTACTGGTATTTGTACTTTTACTTAAGTAAAGGTTTAAATGCAGTACTTACAGTGGAGTATTTTCAGTGCTACTTTTACTCAGAGGTGTAAAGTAATGAATTACAATTACTCACGTTACTGTAATTGAACAGCTTTTTAGTGTACTTGTACTCTTTAAAGTAGTTTTTTAAATCTGTAATTTTACTTTTACTTAAGTATCTTTTGTTTAAAGTACTGTACTTCGCCACATTTTCAATCACATCTGTTACTGAGTTAAAAAAAAAAAAAGGAAAAACTCTCGACCACTTCGCTTCAAGTGCAGGAGAACAGCTTTAAGCTGTGAAGAAATGCTGGATCAAGTTACTGCTGATGCAAACAGAACATTTCCTGCTGATGCAGCTTCACATTAAAAGAATTTAACTGGCAAAACACAAGTTGATTTTTTATTTTGAAGGAGTCACAGGAAATGCAACCAACTCCTTCCACTTTCGCTGTTTGCAGACTCATGTTGTGTGCAGCATAAAGTCAGATCATGATCTGCTCACATAATTATGGAAACACCAAAAACTGCCCGACAGTAGTTTGTTTAGCTGCACCAGACTTCTGTGCCCTGTGGTATTAAAAGGCATCTGCTGTTACCATAGTAACTACAGGTATCTCATGCACAAAAACGGGCAGCTGTATAATTGCCTCAAAACCGGTTAATTAATGCCAATCAGAGTTACATGACAGATTTTAACCATCACTCCTAGAAAACATTTTCTAGTTGAGCCTATGTAGATTTATCATTATGGATTTAGACCTACCATATTTTTAGGAGTCTGTTCACACTGATAGAAACTAATAAAAATGTTAATTTTACAAAAGTTGAAAATATTAAACAGTAATATGGCAAATGTTTTTGAAAGTCCGGCCCCCACACTGTCTGCTTAAAACAAATGTAGTGGTGAGGACCCCTGATGTAGAGGTCAGTTAAATCCATTGGTGGATAAAAATAAGTTTTCATAGTTTATTTTGCTGTAAAAAGGACAGTTCATGAGAAAGCTAGTGCAGTGAAAATCACCCATGATCAAATGTGGACACTGGTGCATCACAGTGGACTGTGAAGGGGCTTTAAAGTCAAAATGCTTTGCTCTTAACAGCCAAAGACATCGGTGCATGACTAAGTTGGTTGGCGTTAGTAACCTGCTGGTAACTAGTTATTTATCATACTAATGCTTAAGATACAGTATCCCAATAAAATGACCACCTGTTTGAATGTAAATAGGGATATGACTTCACACACAGTCTAGTGTTTCATTTTCCCAGTCCAGTGTGGCCTGACATAGTCTAATCTGTTCCGCCAGTTTCCTAATGAAGCGAAAACATTAATTTGGCAAAGTATCTGCCAAACTAAATAAAATTGAAATCACCATATGGCTTTGTTTCCTTATCAAATCTGTACAGTGGCGGCCCGCTGCTCCCTTCAGGGATGGTTTAAATGCAGAGGATGAATGCCGCTACATGCATGTGACAAATAAAGTACCTTTAACTTTTAAGGTGTCCACTACAGGCTGCAGTGGTCAAATGAAAGTGTCGGACAGAACAAAAAACATTTGAGTGCACATTTCTCAGAGACTTTAAATAAAACATTCGTCCTGAAGGTGGCGCCAAAGGAAAAGTTGGGTAGGATTCATCCTCTGAGGACCATGAACATCTACAGCAAACGTCATGTCAGTAGTTGTTGACATACGTTGCTCTGGAGTAATGTGTGTTGCCGCTCTTTGTCGAGTCACTGCTGAGTTTCATGTTGACTGTTGTGTTGCTGCTGCAGGTGGATCCGTAAACTGTCAGAAGCAGCCGAGCTGTGTGAAGTGATCAACGCTGAAGGTCAGACAGTTAACGCTCAGTAATACAGCAGCGCTTATATTCTCTTTAACCTTTTGTTGTTTGTCTTCCTGTGGTCCTTTCTTCCGTTCTCCCTGTTTCCCTTCATCTTATCTTTCAACAATTCAAAACGCAATATATATCTTCCCATTTTCTTTTCCTTCATCCATTCTTCCTCTTTCCTGTGGGCCCTTTTCTCTTCACTTTCTTCTTTCTGTTCACCCTTCTTCCGAACTTTCTTCCATTGTTCTTGTTTTCATATTTCTTTCTTGCTTCTTTCCTTTGTTTCTTCTTTTCCTCCCCTTTACCTCTGTTTTAGTTCCTCACTTTTCCCAAACTCCCAATCCTTTACATCAATATTTCTTTGACCTTTTGTTTCTATATGACCTTTAATCCCCCTTTTTTCTTTCCTCCCTTTATCTTCATTTTCTTCATTATTTCTTCTTAGACCCTACCTTACTTCCACCAAACGTTTAAACCTTATTCCTCATGTGGTCCCTTCTCCCCATTTTCATTTTGTTTTTTCTTGTCATCCTCATCTTCCTGTGGACCTTTCATTTCTTTGTCCAAACTTTCTTTCTTGCATACTCCCCCCCAGCTTCCTGTCATCTTCCTGTCATTTAGCCCTTCTTTCAATTTCAATTCCTTTTTTTTAGTTAATTTGGTCCTTCTTCCTCCTCTCTTCTCGTCTCTTGTTTCTTCTTTCCATTTATTGTCTCTTTCTTTCTTCCTGTGTGCAGAGTGCTACAGTGAGGGAAGCGATCAGGACAGTGATGATGAGAGTGAGCCCACTTCCTCTACTCTGGACGCTGAACAGGAAGCCGCTGACTCTGACAATGTGAGAAACAACGCGTGAAGGGTAACTTAAGTACATTCAATCAAATTCTCCACACAGTCTGTAAAATAACTCGCTGTCTTTCCGACAGGGAGACCTTCTTCAGCCTGTCTGTGAGTCGTCACCCTGCACCTCAGATCCGCCCACTTCACCGACCGCTGGGAGCAGAAGTAGAAGAACCTCGGAGGGTGGGACTTTATGTAGAAACAGAAGAAGACGACCGGCCTCAGATGGCAGCGAACGCCTGACCTTGGTAAACCTTCCTGGGCCAGATGGAGCTGCTACAGCAGTTTCTCTCCCTCTGCTCCGTGTCGAGAGAGATAAAGAAGAGGAGGCCGTCCCAGGTAAACACCTGGAACTACACGTGGTTACCAAAACTCTTCCTGATACACCTGCTTCCAGCTGTTGGAGTACCACTGCATGTGTGAGGGAGGGAGCTGCATTAAGTCTGATGAAGACTACAAGTTTGAAGCTGAAACAAATTTGATGGTGTGGAGTTAGAAAGACATGAGCTCACAAGACATCTGTAGCCGGCTGCTCATTTCTTAGCAGCCACTAGCATAATATACCCCAATCTCCTAACCAGCTGTCAGTTGCATTGTGGGTAATGTAGGTGTCAGGGTTTGACAAGGAAGAAGAATGCTTGGAATTAAATGGATTTCACAAGTTGATAGCCCCACTAACACTAGACAGATTGTTTTATCATGCAGTAAGTATATTTACGTTTATTCATTCACTGTGATTGTGCTGAGCATAAAGTTTGCAGAGGAGAAGGCTTCGCCAGGTGTGTGTGTTACTGAAAAGCAGCAGATTACAACTTTCTTAACGTCTCAACAGTCCCGACCAGCATCAGAAACTTGTCCTCTTCCTCTTTCCAGAGAAGCCACCTGATGAGATGGAGTACCTCTACAAACACCTGAAGGCAGCCAGCTTGTCTCCGATCGGACAGTCTAGGCAGAGGGACTTCAGAGCGTCGTTTATCAGACGATGTCGGAACGACAAAGTCAACGAAAAGCTCCACCTGCTAAGGATCCTCAGCAGCACATTAAAGGTGAGATTATCCTGACGCCAACAACAAATCAGGGTTGGATCATATGAGTATTGAGAGATGCTAAGTGCCTGGAGCAGTGGTGGCAGAAGCGCTCGGATATTTTACTTAAGTAGAAGTAGCTATAACACCATGTAAAGATCTTGCATTAAAGATTTTAGGGAGAAAGGAGCCACAGAGAAATTCAAGACATTAACTTCACCTGGATGTCAGGATAGAAACAAAACAGAAGGAATAGTAACATTTTGGGAAATACAGATTGTGTACACGTGAGCTTTAGAGATGCTGGTAGGCGTAACATGTCTTATATTTCACCTTTGGACAGAGCTAGGCTAGCAGTTTCTTTGTTTCCAGTCTTTATGCTAAGCTTATGTTTCCTAAAAAGCCAAACAAGTTAAGTTATATTGTATATTTTACTTACCTTGAATGTTTTGTGTTACTTTTCCCTCTGACTGTTTAAACTTGTGGAAAAACCGCAACAAACAGCTCGTTGTTCAAGCATTTTTCTTAAAACTGAGACTTAAAACCTCTACAGCCCTGCTAGCTTTGAGCTTAATGCTAACATCTTCATGCTAAGCAGCTCACAATCTTACTTAAGCCCTGTTCTCAAACTGGGGGGCGGGTATAGAGAGCCTAAGTCCCTCCCTTTACGGTGGACCACCATGTGGCCTTACCTCGGAAAGACAAAGACCACAAACCCAAAAGTCGCGTATGTGAAGTCGTAACTTGACTGAAGCTAACGTCAAAGAGCTTACATGACAGGATGATGTGATAAAAGGACAGTCGTTGGATTAAACACATCAAGTGAGGTATATTTCTTTGTGGAACATAGCTGAGTTATTTAGCCAGAAGCAACCAAGCAATGAACGTTAGCTTAGCATTAACGCGCTAACCTGTTGATGACATTTATTGTGCAAGACTTTTTGCTAACATGAATAAACACAAAATACAGCTGAGGTTGATGAGAATGTCTTTAGTTTTACAAGTAACTTAAGTATTGGACAGATTAAAATGTTGACCTGATGGTGGCGCTACAGGAAACATCATTGGGATTGTTTGTCTGTACAAACTGCTGTGGTTCTGTTCGTCCTTTAGGCCAAGGAGTTGGAGCTGCAGGCGGTGGAGCAGATCCTGGCCGACCCGACTCTCACGGCACCCCAATACAGGAAGTGGAGGCTCTCAAACCTCACCTTGTTGCAGGAGATCAGTCAACGCAACCAGGCAGCAGGGGGCGCTGCAGAGCTGAGACCTCCTGATGAGCCTCCTGTGAGCTGAGACTTGGACCACATTCATGCCAAAGAGGATAAATCTGAAAACGCTATTCTATATTAGTGTTTTCAGATTTTGTTTCCGCACTGAAAAACCAAAATGGCTCATGAGGTAACAGGTGTGACAGAGAGCAGGTGTGCTGGACTTTGCTGGGTGAACAGAGACAAAGCCATGGTGCTCGACATGTTCTAGGTGACTTAAGTACAATTTTGAGGTATTTTACTGGAGTATATTCGATTTTATGCTACTTTCTACTTCCACCACTCTACTTTTTATTTCATAACTTTAGTTACTTTACAGATTTAGGTTAAATACCCAGCAGGATATAAAGTAGTTTTTAAAGAGCGTCACATTTACCAGCTGCAACGTTAAAGTGATGAACACAATGCATCAAAATTATAATCCAGTTGTATGAGAGATATTATTATATACATGGGTTATTCTGCATAATTAGTACTTTAAAAGCACAAAATTATAAACGCAACACTTCTGTTTTTGCCCCCATTCATCATGAGCCGAACTCAAAGGTCTAAGACTTTCTCTATGTACACAAAAGGCCTATTTCTCTCAAATATTGTTCACAAATCTGTCTAAATCTGTGTTAGTGAGCACTTCTCCTCTGACGAGATAATCCATCCACCTCACAGGTGTGGCATATCAAGATGCTGATCAGACAGCATGGGTATTGCACAGGTGTATCTTTAAGGCCGCTTGAAAATGTGCAGTTCTATCACACAGCTCAATGCCACAGATGAAGCGTGCAATTGGCATGCTGACTGCAGGAATGTCCACCAGTAGTGATCGCCAAATGAAGCTTTTGTGAAGCACTGAACCACTTGAGGCAGTTGTTTCGGAAATGGGTTCATTACTCGAAGCTTGAGTTACAGCGACCTCTCCTGGCGAAAAGCAAGGCTGCAGTCAAATTAATCAATGACAAACTACTTTAGTTCTGAAGCATCTTTGCTAAGATCACCCTTGGATTTTTAACTCTTTGCTTTGAAAACTCTTTGATGCGCACACACACTAAGACTGAACACGATGTTCTGTTTACAAATAAAAATCGATAAGTGTATTTATTGTGTTATTGAAGAGAGTTCTGGGAAAATATGGCATAGGATGTGCTTGTGTAACTATGGCAGGGGATGATATTTGGGATGGGGAACACTCAAAGATTTTTATTGAGGTACGTTATATTTTCAACAGTTTTTGGATTGAGCCGGTTTCTTTCTTTGCTCTCAACCTCTGCACACTTGGAAAACACTCGCTCACAAGGAACAGATGATGCTGGCGAGCATAAAAATTGTTTTGCAAGATTAAACGGATGACATTTTGATGGTTTCACCAGTACGCCAGTGGGTCTTCTGATCTTTCCAGCGGTGGATCAGTCATGTACCGCTGTGGCATTCCTTGCCCTCCTTACTTCAGAAGCATCTCTGTCCAGTTTCCCAAAGGTTAATATCTGAATAAAAACATGATGATAATCATCAGAACTGAAAGGTTTCAATTTTATCAACTTTACCTGTGGATGATGGATTTTCAACATTTGCTGGTGCTGGTTGAGCTGATGTGGAGGGCTGTTCTTCTGTAGGTGTAGCAGGTGGTGTGTATCTTTGAGTTGTGAGCATTGTGCTGTCAGTCGTCTTACTGATGACTGTACTTTATTGTTTTGAATCTAGGATCCAACAGTGTCGAAAGGGTCAGTGCTGTTTGGTTCTCTGTAGTCTCAAACGTGTTTTGCGTCGCTGTCACCAAGTTCTGTCCCAGTAGTTTAGCTGTGTTGTGGCTTATTTTTTCCCATCGTTTCATAAAGGTATAGCATTAACATTTTTGTCATTGGGATAACCTTTGACCCTGACACTCTCTTCTCCTCAGACAGTTCTACTGTTGCCTGGTAAAAGGCGTTAAGCATTTGCAGGCATGGAGCAGCTGTTTCATAGTCCTCTGAAGACAATCTGTTTTCAGCGTCGCAAGAGCTGCCCCCACTGGCTGTCTTTCTTCATAAAGGCGTTGTAGCATGAGGAAGGTTCTGTTCCAGCGTGTCCACCTCCTGAATAAGCTTCTTCACTGGACGATTCATCTGCTCCTGTACTTCTGAGATTTTCTTTTCCTGTTGTGCTGGTTTTGAAGAATGTGACTACTTTTCGTGCCCTTGTGCGTAGGTTTTCTAGGCCAGGAGTTGCATCAAGACTCTTCTTCACCACTAAATTTAGGGAATGAGCAAAGCAAAGTGTTTGTATGAGATTTAAACTTCTGACAGAGGCAACCATATTAGCTCCTGCATCTGTCACAATTGAGGTCTTTGCCTTCAATGCCCCATTCCTCCATGAGAGACCTCATTGCAGCAGTGATGTCAACAGCTGTATGATCTTCAGGGAAAGGCAGGACTGTGGCCAACTTCACAGAATCATCCACATACTGGCACGTCACTGCTGGATATGCGTCCATATTAATGGAGGTCCACACATCCGCAGTCAGGCTCTCAGCCTCCACCCCTCTGCATGACAGCCATGGACTTCTCACCATGTTCTTTAGAGCCCGTCTGGATGGAAGAGTGTATGTGGGATCAAGCAATGCCACAAACTCCTTGAAGCCACAGTCATCCACAATGGAAAAGGGCTGCGAGCCCTTCCGGTCCACTAAGACTAATAAAGAAAGACATAAAGAAGAAATTACTTTAATAAAAGAAAATAAGGATTTATGTGAAACTGCATTTAAATGAAGCAGGCCTATAGTCATATCATATTGTGTTAGTGTGTCTAGGTAATAATAATAAAATACATAGCCTACCTTGATTTGTGTTCCCCATGGTATTTAGCAGCTCCATGCTTGGCAGTGAAGTGCAAAATCATGGAGGAAGTATTCCCATGATACTTTAGCTCGGTTGAACACACCGAGCTCTCTGTAAAGAAAGCAATTTGTAAATAAGTCTATAAAGATAGCTACTGGCTACTCTAATCATTTACATGAGTTTACTGTTATGCTACTTAATATAGACCATAGCTATAGAAGGCTACTGTACGGACAGTTACTGTTGTATAAACTTTACTTTTCCTACTTTACATATTAAACAGCCAGAACACCCATATTATCAGGAGGGATCAGATTGAAGTGTTCCCACATGTCAGAACGACCTCTCTTCCTGGCTGGTTCCATGAGGATCTAATACAAACACAATACCAACAAGTCGACAGCAATAACGCACCTTCTACGACAACTCCACAAGTCGTGCATTGTTTCGAGTGGATAAGCCGTCTCCAAAGGCGTTTCAGAGAATTTGGCAGTACATCCAACCGGCCTCACAACCGCAGACCACGTGTTACCACACCAGCCCAGGACCTCCACATCCAGCATCTTCACCTCCAAGATGGTCTGAGACCGGCCACCCGGACAGCTGCTGCAACAGTCTGTTTGCATAACCAAAGAATTTCTGCACAAACTGTCAGGAACCGTCTCAGGGAAGCTCATCTGCATGCTCGTCATCCTCATCGGGGTCTCGACATGACTGTAACTTCACACAGCCATCGAAGAGGAGTGGACCAACACTCCACAGGCCACAACCAACAACCTGATCAGCTCTATGTAAAGGACATGTGTTGCACTGTGTGAGGCAAATGGTGGTCACACCAGATACCGACTGGTTTCCGGACCCCCCCGATGTAGTGAAACTGCACATTTTCAAGTGTTTTATTGTGGCCAGCCTAAGGCACACCTGTGCAATACCCATGTTGTCGGATCAGCATCTTGATATGCCACACCTTTGAGGTGGATGGATTATCTCGGCAAAGGAGAAGTGCTCACTAACACAGATTGTGACAGATTTGAGAGAAATAGGCCTTTTGTGTATATAGAGAAAGTCTTAGTTTAGTTCAGCTCATGATGAATGGTGGCAAAAACAAGTGTTGCGTTTATAATTTTGTTCAGGGTATAAATTGAGTTTTCAAAGTCTGAGACTGTGGGCCTTTTTTTTGTTTTTTTTACAAAATCTCTAAATGTTATTTACCCCCCTATTCATGTGTGAAGATCTTATTGAATATTGGTTCAGAATGAGACACTATAGTTTCTTAAAGCTTTACATAACATATTCTAAAGAGAAGCAGTCTAATTTAAAGATAATCTCGACCTTGGGTTACCTAAGAACCTCTAAAATTCTTAGTGTATTAAGTTGCTTAAAATGTTAATACCTCAAATTTGTACTTAAATGTTAATTTGCACCACAGACTTCTCAAGGTCATGTTTTCAGATCTATCCAGTATGAGAAACATTTGAGAACCAAATAGATGTTTAGATATTAGCTCAGACTGGGAGAAACGGTGATGACTGGACTGTGGCTGATGGATCTAAGAAGCTGTTTCTGGCTCCCCTGCTTACAGTTTGTTTCTGAATGTGCACTTTTTAAAAACAAACAGCACTGCATTTTGTTTGGTCAGGTTGTTTGTTTAGTTTAAAATATTTTAATACACAACTTATCACTTGTGCAGTAACTCACTTAACTTTGGCTTGTTTTATGAACCCTACATTCCTCTAAACTTGGGTGTTTATTACATCCTTTCATAGAGTTTAACTTCAGAAAGCTTCAGTCTAAAAGTTATGTTCATTTAGAAGTCATTTATCTGCCCTGTGGGGCAGCAATTACACCAGAAAAGAACCGTTAAACTTTTTGGCCTTAGGGTGGTGCCAGAGTTAAGCAAAATTCAGTCCAACATCATGAAAGGCTGAGGTCCTGCAGCTGAATCCTAACTGACAAAGATCCTGTACCTGAATTTTAGAAATGTTTAAAATAAAGTGGAAACTCCTCAAAATGGCTCCTTAGTGTCTTTGACGACAGGCTGTTCAGGATCAATCACAGGAAAGTAAAACAAAACAGACAAACCACAAATATTAACAGTAAACAAATTTATTTTGTCATCTGCATTTACAGCTGGAATTCTGGGAATTCAAACACGACGTCTTTGCCTGTGAGCTTCTTGTAGACACCAGAGAAGGTTTCAACCTGGGAGACAACAGGAAATACGTGTTAACAGCAGCAACAGTTACATCCACACCATTGATTCACTGATGTCATTAGAAACTAAATATTTTCACATTTGAAAATCTCCTGTTTTTACAGTTAATGATTAATTTAAGCACAAATGTTAAATGCCACACTAACAGTTACCTGCACCCAGTGGCCACTTTTTTGGGTCCATCTGTACAATATAATGCAATGAAATCCAACTGTTGACACCGTGTAAAAGTACGTGTAGGTTTATTACTGAGATCAGTGAAGTGTGTTGTACATAAATGGAAAGTGCAACATATTTTAAACCTGAATATAATGCATTACACTACAAACAACAACCTCAATGCTAAACATTTAATCAACTTTGAACAAAAAAATGCATATATAATCGACTTTATGATGCAGAACTGTGTTAAGAGTGTACAGGTGTACCTAATAAAGTGGACACCAAGTGAATACTTATATTGCAGCAGTCAGCTGAACTCCAGTTACACATTAAAACATCATCAGTGAGATAGTCAGAGGTGAACAGAGTTTGTGCACTGCATGGTTTAGCTCCCCAGTAACGGCCCCAAGGGACTCTGGGAAGATCTAGGAATATGCAGGACGCCCGTCCTCACCGACCAGCGGCCGGGGACAGAGCTTTTTCTCCGACGTTGTGGAACGGGATTGTACGTCTCAGCTCAAAAGCTACGCTCCCATACGCCACCAGGACAGAGCCAGGAACTTGCTGGATGTCCACATCGGAGTTTAATTTGGTTGATCCAAGCTTGATTAACATTTGAACACAAGAATTTAAGAACATGACTGATTGCATATTCAAAACCCTTATGATCATGGTTAGAGCTGCAACGAATGGTCAATCGAAAAGTCTGCAACTCTTATGATAAATCTGTCATTTTTCAAGCAAAATGCCAAATACTTGATGGTTATATTTTCAAATTCGCTGCTTTTCTTGATCTTGCCTTAGAGTGAACTGAACATTTTTGGGGTTTCGGTGTGTTTGTCAGACAAAACATCACTTTGGGCTGTTGAAGATTGAAAGGCATTTCCCCACAATTTACTGGTATTTTACAGACTGAATAAGTAATTTATGAATGGAGCAAATAGTTGCAGGCCTAATCATGTTAATTGAACACCTGGAGATGTCCATCACACCCGTTTCCTTTAACTTACTTTGTGTTCCACGTTGTTCTGCTGGGCCTTGTCCAGGTGGACCTTGATGAGCCTGCTGCTGTCCAGTTTGACTCTGATCCTCTTACCCACGATCTCGCTGGGGAACACCAGGTCCTCTAAGATGGCGTCATGGACCGCGGTCAGCGTACGGCTGGAGTGGGAGCCACCAAAGAAACCACATTAATACCAGACATTCACACAGGTTGAACAATACGCTCAGGGGGTCTGTGCTTGCATGACTACAATTATTAATGGATAAGTTGATAAAAAGGAAACTAATCTGCAAATATCATGAATCAGTCATTGGTCAGGATAACCATGCAAAATATTCCCTGGTTCCATCTTCTAAAACATAAGAATTTGCTGCTTTTCACAGTGTTAAATGAAATGTGTGAGTTTTGGACTGTTGGTCAGGACAGAAGAATACGTCACTTTAGGATTTTGGCAATTGTGATCCCTATAAAACCTCTTAAAGTTTAGATGAATGCCCCACAATTACAACAAAATTAATGCAGGTTTGACTCATTTTGCTGCAACGATCTGATGTTCATTGCAGCATGTTTTTCATGTTGCAGGTAAAGTTTGCACTGCGGTTACAAACTCATAATACATCTTAGATTATAAACAGAGTTTGTGCACTGCATGGTTTAGCTCCCCAGTAACGGCCCCAAGGGACTCTGGGAAGATCTAGGAATATGCAGGACGCCCGTCCTCACCGACCAGCGGCCGGGGACAGAGCTTTCTCTCCGACGTTGTGGAACGGGATTGTACGTCTCAGCTCAAAAGCTACGCTCCCATACGCCACCAGGACAGAGCCAGGAACTTGCTGGATGTCCACATCGGATAAAAACTGGGCTTTTACTTCAGAAGATCAACACTACGGTCTACACTTTTTGTCAACCGAGTTAGTTTGTCAATTTTAAGGAAACCTTTTTCCCCAAATACTAAAACCTTCAGACTGCAGTCAGCGTTTCTATGATCCATATTTTACTGAAAATTTAAAAAAAAAACACCACACTATAATGTCTGACAGATAGGAGTGTGTGATATTGACAAATCAAATCTATTTTTGACCGAATGCCCATGTGGTTGTTTTCAGACCTGGACCGATTACTTTATCAAATGAAAATAATCTGCAACTAATTTAAGAACACACTTAAAAAGTAAAACTACTAAATATTTTCTGGTTGCAGCTTGTTAAATTGTAAGATTTGCTGCTTCTCTTTATCTCGCAATCAACTGATGTTCAACTCAAGAAAGTTAGAGACTTGACCTTGTGGTTTAGGAAATTGGACGGGACATTTTGCAGTATTCTGAAAATGTTCACGAGATTAAATCGATAATGAAAACCACAATTAGTTGCAGCTTAAACTTTTCTTTGAGGCTGATTTGTGCTTTAAGATTTTACACAAAGAAATGTAAGAATCTATGAAGCGTGGACATGTAGTCGCTCTTCATTAGGGGTGGCATCACAGACAGTGAATTAAATTCCTAACAAATCAAAAGCCATTTTATGCACTGATGCAAAATACTGTAAAATCTCATTACTAGGGCTACAACGGACTGTCGCTGTCTATTTATCTGCTGGCTATGTTCTTTAACAATCAATTTGTCTGGTCCATAAAATGTCAGAAAAAAAAAATAAAAACTAGTAATGTCCCTTACAATATCCCAGAGCTCAAGTGCACATATATTTAATATATACACACACTCTCAAATCTGCATGTATGTCTTTATTTAAATGAGTCGTTTAAGCCATACAGGAGTCCAAAACCTCAAACAAATCTTCCGTTTTCCCACAAAGAGGATTTGAGCAAATATTTACATTTGGGAAAATGGTACCTTTACAGTGGTTCCTAAATTTCTTTCACCGAGTTATACTACAGCTGTAACAAGTCAGTATAAAAGAAAACCAAATCTATAAATAAATTATATTATGCTAACAAGAATAAATCCCAACCTGTGTGACAGTTTCTACTCACCTCCTGGGGCGCTTCTGCTTATTCTTTGTGCGGCTTTTCCTGGTGGGTTTGGGCAGAATTCTCCTCTGAAAACCACCAACATCGTCCGATTAATCTCCAGGATTCACAAATATTAACAGTTTAAAACTCAAATAATTCAAGAAAAAAAGAACCAAATGAATCAGGGTCAGACTGATATTCTGGATATAACCTGCAGATATGTTCCTGCTTGTTTTACTCGACAGCTTAAGGGTCAAAAACTAGCCTCTGGCAAAAATATGTCTTTAGGAGGTTTATGCCCAACAGTGTCGGACCCTTTTGTTATAAATGGGACATAAAAATTAGCAACTTTCAAACTTATGAACAGCAATAAAACATCCACATCTGATTTTAAAGACCCATATCAGTCGGCCCTGATTTCAAATGATGTGCACTGCATGGTTTAGCTCCCCAGTAACGGCCCCAGGGGACTCTGGGAAGATCTAGGAATATGCAGGACGCCCGTCCTCAACGACCAGCGGCCGGGGACAGAGCTTTCTCTCCGACGTTGTGGAACGGGATTGTACGTCTCAGCTCAAAAGCTACGCTCCCATACGCCACCAGGACAGAGCCAGGAACTTGCTGGATGTCCACATCAGATAAAACAGTCAAGACACAAAAGACAGACTCATCCCCCTTCATCTGTCTTCCACCCCCCTAATCACAGTCGACCTGGGGAAACACTGCATTGCTGTCATCCTGTTAAGATGCTCTTTAAATTTAATATTGTTGGATTCCTATATCTTATTTCATTGGCCAATTTAAAAGTTCAATATTTGCATGATGTTTGCAAACTAATTGCCATAAATAAATCAAATTTAACTGCATCATGTGGCAAAAATCCATGAATCTTTAAAAATGTCCCTTTTATTAAAAAAGCTTGGTGAAAATGCATTTGGGATAAAAAAAATTTCAGCACAAGAGGTAAAAATGACTACATTTGAAAATGCAGCATATTTTACCTTTAAGTTGTGAACCTGTTGAAAACACCGGAGGAGAGCTCCACTACAGCCGCAGCCCTCACTCTAAATATACAAAGATGAAATGTCCCTATTCCCCTCCTGTAGTCCCCACAGAACAACCTCAGGAAGGTTATTAGAACACGTCAAGACCCTCCCACAAACTGTAGTGCCCGTCCAGGTTTGCTGAGCTGAGGCAGACATCACCATCATTCTCACCTGTGCAATGAAGACAACGTGCTTTCCGCTGAACTTCTTCTCCAGCTCCCTGACCAGTCGCACCTGAATCTTCTGGAAGGACTTCAGCTGAGGAACAGGAACAAAGATGATGATGGCTTTCCTGCTGCCACCAACTTCAATTTCCTAAAAACACACAAAACAAGATGGATTAATATTAAACATCCCTCCTTATTTACAAACAAGGCATATGCTGGCAAACGTTTGTCTGCTTAAGTCATGTAAAGTGCAAAATTATGTGCACCGCATGGTTTAGCTCCCCAGTAACGGCCCCAAGGGACTCTGGGAAGATCTAGGAATATGCAGGACGCCCGTCCTCACCGACCGGCGGCCGGGGACAGAGCTTTTTCTCCGACGTTGTGGAACGGGATTGTACGTCTCAGCTCAAAAGCTACGCTCCCATACGCCACCAGGACAGAGCCAGGAACTTGCTGGATGTCCACATCGGATCAGATTATCATTGCAACCTTTTCATCTAAAAGTAGCTCATCATACCAGGTTTGAAAAAGAATGCAACAATGAACTTTACTATGATGCAGAAAGAAGAAATGCTTCAGCAATAAAAGACTCGTAAGCTTCCTACCTTTGCTGCAGTGATGTTCAGCTCTCTCAGCTGAGCCTTCAGGTCAGAGTTCATCTCCAGCTCGAGCAGAGCCTGCAGGGAGACAAGTAACAACTGTGTGGAATCTGTATTTTTACACAACACCCACATGTCCACGTGCTGCATTAGCTTATCAAATTAGATTGAAGTGGTTTCTATTCAGCCTACATGCTACAGGGTAGAAACTCATTCCCTCTCAGGCTCCATCCACATTACGTTTGATTTAAAACCCCGACCTTTTGCTACGCTGACATGGCAAATCCGAAAACCTAAAATGGAGAAGTTTTAAAACTTCAACAAAACAAATTTTGATATACAGCTAAATGCTGGTGTGAAGGAGTTTTAAAACTCAAACTTTAGAGACAAGTTTTGTATTTACCCAATTGATGCCATACATGCTGCTCTTACTAGTACCTATTGTCACTCACAGATCTTACTTTATTGATGTTTTATTTGTGTTTATATGTTACTCAAATGTCTGCCAGATGAGTAAATGTATGCAGGTATTTTAAAGCCCATATGAGTTCTGACTTTTACAGTGATTCATCATAAATTCTCACTGTACCACAGTAGAAATGATCATTTCAGCATGAGCTGCCACACAGTAGATACAGCTTCACGAAAAATAATAAAGTTAGCAAGGCAACCTGGTCCTCTTACCTGAGAGATCCCAGACTCAAACTCATCTGGCTTTTCGCCATTAGGCTTCACTATTTTGGCGCTGGTACTGAACATGGCCTGTGTCTCTGCGAAGAGAAAGAGACATGCGGGTTATGAACACACAGATATCTTGACATCCAAGAAAACACTTGACATGAATCCTTGAGGAGCTGCTTTCAAACCAGCATGTACCGCGGTTTGCTAAATGCTAACTGGGAAGAGCAGGCTAACCCACAAGGACAGCCGATGTAGGAAGCAGTGTAAGATAAATCTCACAAATAACGTTACACAGCCACAGAAGAACAAAAGACCTTTAAAACAAACGGCAGGTTATAAGATAAGAAATTAGAGCTAACTTTAGTTAGAATTAACTACCGTTAGCTAGCTAACTAACTTAGCCGGCTGTCATTTCTCTCTGCTACAATTTAGCTAGACACTTTAATGTGGCACACAGCAGTAATTAGGTTTAATTTCACATAACACTACTCACTCACAGAGCTTCATGTATTCAGTTTACTACTGTCTCTGCTGTAGCTGCTGTCTGAACACATGCACGGCCTGCTAACTGTTCACCGGAGCATCTACCACTACTACACTTTATTTTGAGATATAAAACAGCCATCCGTCCCCGCAAACCACATAATCTAAGGTATCACAGACTTAAGTTGCTTTGCAGCGGGCAAACGCAAATATTAAACAACATTAAGACGCATTTTGGAACAAAAACCCCAGACCAGGGAAAAATAGCACGACTAACCTCTGTCAACGACGGCCAAGGAAGAGGCCGGATCATCGCGAGAGTTGTATTAATCCAACGCGGGAGACCTCTGTTGTTGTCGCGAGAGTTGTTGGAGTCCACGCTTGGAGCGATTAAAAACCATCGCGAGAGTTCAGTGAGAACACAAAACGGTGTGAACTGTTGGAGCATGTCAACATTATTTTGAGTTTCTTAGTTGCGGCATATATTTTAACATAAACGCTTAATTCCGGACTCAGAAGACGACATCATCAGGAGGTTAAACGGTTGTCAGATTTATTAGGAATACTTTGAGGCGTTTATGTTTCTGTTCAGAGTAATAAACTAGCTAAATTTAGCTTATAACGGTGCTAACTTAGCTTGTTTTGGCATCCTTTACTGGCTGCGCTGCTGAATTTACGGTTTTATAGCCAAACACACATTGACCAGTCAGATTTAATGATATGTTACTGTGCTTTAGTTGACACCAAGATGTTAGGCACTTCCGTTTCTCTGCAGCCCCGTGGCAGACAGTGATGTTTAGGCTGACTGGTCTTTTCAGAGCAGCACGCAGGACCGTCTGCAGCGCCGCCGACGACATGGCGAAGGGCAAGTTTTTCTACGCAGTAAAGAAAGGATTCAAACCAGGAGTCTACAGTTCATGGTGAGACTGTGTTCATCTTAATGTCAGCACCTCTGTTTCTAAATGCATGTGTTCGTTGATTAGGTACGTACCAAATTCAATTAAAATATCTGCCGGTTTAATGTTAACTTGATCTTCTGCAAAGCAACGCACAACTTTAAAAGATCATTTCAAAGTGTTTTTTAATCACAACAATCCACTCTTCAATTCGGCTTAGAAGAAATACACGAGCAACCACTAACATTAATGATAATTCATAAACACACACCCAGTGGTGGGCGGTGCCGAGCTGCAGAGGTGGAACACTTGTCACAAGTCTTAGCACTCAAGTCTCAAATCAAGACTAGCAGGTATCACGTCTTAAACTTTGAGTTTTGAGTCCTAAAAAAGTCATAATGTGCTCTTAACCAAATTTAATACTGTTTCATGTTTTTAGCAAGAGTTAAAATTAAGATAACTTTATTGAATCAAGCTTTAACCTGTACTGAAAAAAGGCAGAGGCTCACTTGCACACAACAAATGTCCTATAATTTAATGAAAAAAATCAAATTCAAAATTACTTTGGTCAGTATTGAGATCACGTCCCCAAAATTGTAATTGAGATTATATTTGGGCTTGGGGAGGGTATCAAGTCAGTTCAAGTCAAAAGGCGCAAGTCACGAGTCATTGGTGTGGAAGTGAAAGTCGAGTTGCAAGTCTTGACCTTGTGTGTTGTTTGTGCAACATATTTGACGCTGTGCCAAAGGTATCAAAATACCCTGATGTGTACAAAGTGCTCAGATTACAAGATTATTAGATTAACAAGGAGATGTATAATTTGTATTTGAGAATAGCTGTACCAAACAAATATAATGTTAAAAAATGATGTGCTGAATAAAGAGTTTTAAAGGAGTGGATCTGTGTATTTTCTGACATGACTTTGATCACTTCCCAGCATCTGCATTAATCAAAAATAGTGCTATTCAGTTAAGTTTTTGCATGTGAAGAAGTAAAGTTTCCTGTTAAGGTTTCTTGTACATATTGTTGATTATCTGTTTTTTTTTTTTGTTTTTTTTTACTGTAATTTAGGGATGAATGTAAGAGCCAGGTGGACAAATTTCCATCCGCTTCTTTCAAGAAGTTTGCTTCAGAGAAAGATGCTTGGGCGTTCTTCAGAGGAGTCGAACCTTCTGCTGTTCCTGAGGTGAAGAAAGGTGAGCTGATCCAGATCAAGGTGATCAGTCCTTGAGGAGGGGCTGATCTGAGAACACCCAGTCATTAAAAGACACTTGACTCAGCCACTCGTAGCCCTGATCCAGGACCGTGTGCTACATATCACGATCCTGGATGGATGTTTTGTGTTACTTGTGCTAATTTATACCCAGATTTGAACAGATTTTATGAGCGTTTCTGTGAATGACATCCGAGTTCTGGGAGATGGGGCCTTGATATGTAGTACACGGCTCTGGATCAGGGCTACACACCTCCCATACAATTCACTAAAATAAGACGGGTAGAAACTAACTCTAAAATGACATTTTGCAAACCATTTCTTTCAAATAAACTGTTTTTGGCTTTCAGTGACTCAGGTTGAGGAGCCAGCAGTCACTCTGCTTCCCAAAAGGGGCCCAGAGCCTCTGGAGTACATCCCTCTTGGTAAGAAGAGATGTCACTCAGAGGAGGAGGCGGAGTCTCATCCCAAACGAGTTAAACCGTCAGAAAGCTTGTCTTCGGAAAGCACAGATGGATTCACATACATGGGTAAGATGGTCAAATGTCTGTGGAAATTAGATAAGTGGGAAATAAAAAAAAATGTATTGCATTGAGGAAAGGGGGGGGATATATATATTTTATTATTATTTTTTTTAATAAAAAAAGTGGGAGGAAAATAAACACACTGTACTCTGTAAAAGTCCAAGTAGAGAAAATGGGAACAGTGAATAAAACTTGACCTCCAGCAGGCTCTTGAGTGTCACCTCAGGGTCACTCAGAGCTGTTCTCCCTGCGCCCAGGTGATGCTGTGGTCGTTTACACCGACGGTTGCTGCTCTGCCAATGGACAGAAGGGCGCCCGAGCCGGCATCGGCGTGTACTGGGGCCACAACCACCCACTGTGAGAAAACACAAACACACTTGTAGACAGACAACTTTAGACTGTAAATTAATTTCATCATGCACATGTTCAAAAGCTTTACAATTAAAAATGAAATCAATAAATCCATTAATTTCTCTTTTCCTGCAGGAATGTTGCTGAGCGGCTGCACGGAAGACAAACCAACCAGCGTGCAGAATTACAGGTGAGCGAAGTGCTTCAGTGTTAACTAAAAAAGCAAGTATTATTTTACACGACAAATGTATTCTTATTCAAATTGAGTAAGCCCTTAATCCTATTCGTTAGACATGAGCTGAAATACAGGTTAGACAAGCTGTCTGCAGGTCTATCGTTGTTCCAAATACTGTCAATTTTACAAATAAAACATTAATAATCACATTACTGTAATAAATTTCCCTTCGTATTAATCCTTAAAGTCAAATTATTTTTATCATGACCGGCTGCACTCATGTTTTAAGAGAGGGCGTGTTCGCTTTACACTAAACTGCAGAAACATCCATGAACTTTAACTGCACGTGTGAAGCGCTGAACAAAGACAAAGTAATGTTTAGATGACAAATGTTATTTGTTCTAAAGGAAAAATGTCACAAATGAAACATTTAAAAAGCTTTACGTTTGTGTGTTGGACATTTAATTGGCCTCTAAGGTCTTACAAAGGTCTGCAGTTACTATAAATATATTTAAAAAAGTACAGCATGTACAAAATATTTGGATTAACTGCCTTCACTGCGTGTTTGTGTTTGAACCAGGCAGCCTGCAAAGCGCTGGAACAAGCCAAAGAGATGAACATAAAAAAGTTGGTACTCTACACTGACAGCAAGTTCACCATCAATGGTGAGTCTCAAAGCAAAAGTCAGGCTTTTTTAATTCAACACGTGACAGGTCCAGGTTTTGAATGTCAGGAGTCCTTGGTGATCTGGGTGTGAAGTCTGTGCTGTGTTTGCGGCAGGTGTGACCAGCTGGGTGAAGAACTGGAAGCTGAATGGTTGGAGGCTGAAATCTGGAGGTGAGATCACCAACAAAGACGACTTTGTGATGCTGGACAGACTGAATGCTGAGCTGGAGGTGGTCTGGGTAAATATAAATACAGACGAGTCACTTCACTCTGAACCCAGTTCCCTTTGATTTCTTATAAGCCGGATCTCTTTTCAAGGAACTAAAAGGTTCCTTCAGCCCACTGTTGTGTGCGTTTCCACGGTAGTCTAAAGACCTGCAAAGATTAGGCAAATTAACCAGCTGACATTTACTGCCTACAAAGCGATGCACACGGATCATTATTTATAACCACTATCCATGAGCAAAATGAAATGATGAAAGCAACACAAAGAACATCGCGATAGTTTGGAAGGTTATTACATTTCCAGCCGACAAGATCTGCAGACCAGCTGGCCAGACTCACGTCTGTGTTGCCTGAGCGTCGGAGGAATAGGATTTTTAACGCGCTTTATTACCTGCTGTAATCAACTGTTCTGCTTGTTTTGGAGTGGAGGAGACTGACTTTGGCTCTGTGCAAAAACTTCCTGATTGATGAAAACCCAGTATTTGCCTTAACTCCATCAGCTGTTCGCTGTAAACACACCGCTGCACGCTGGCTGCTGTTTCCGAGCAATACATTTAATGCCGACGTACGATCTCAGGCGGACATCGGCGAGACTTGATGTGTGGCTATTTGACTGTTGATTGTGATTTATTGGTTTGCAAACAACGGTGGATAAGAGAGGAGCAGTTATAGAAAAACACCTGACATTCTCCAGTTAAAGGCAGTAGCCTCTACTCGCCCATTCGGAGTTTCACTACAAGGCCCCGCTCCCCCCCTCAAAGTACCAGTACTTTCAGAAAGTACTACCCCCCTGAGCAGGGACTTTTTGGGGGGTAAAATAAAGACCCTGGAACTAAATTTGGACCCTGGTCCCTCCGGTTGAAAAACACTCCAAAGGTTCCTAGTTCTATGTATAGTTACTTTGGTCGAAACACAGCTATAGAGAACTAATTCATTCAACACACTGAAGAGTTGTAAAATACTTTCTTTATTTAATGATTTAGACCTGATTAGGCTTAACTTTAGCATTACACTGCCCTTACTGGGTGAATAAATATACATTTTCTCCTCCTAAAATATAAGAAAAATAAATATATCTCCTCTTGAAAATATAAGAAAAATGCACACTAACCTGAAAACAGTCAAACGTAACAATGTTTTAAATTAATATTGCACCAATAACGACATTTAGGAGCCAAAGATTGGCACTGTTGGAACCGTATCTGTGATGGGATTAATCACAATGTAAGAGTATAGTGTTATTTCACTCCTACAAGGAAAAAGCTTGTTATAAGCCTTACAGGCAGCTGATTCTGTGCTGCTTGTCGTCCAACAGGTATCTGTAGGTACTTTTTGCAGTCTAGCGCCATCTGCTGTGAGGCAGCGACTGAACTGCCATGAAAAGTCACACAAACACTGAGAATGATGACCACAAGGGGTGCTGGAGCTACACTACATTCAGATATATACATTTTCTTTTTTACCTGGTGAAAGTTTAAAATAAAACAATGGTTGCACATTCTGCCCTGAAAAGATTTGGTCCTTTTTGTTTTCTTTTTCATGTGTTACGCATGCTCCTTTATACAGAATATGAAACTTTACACTTAATGATGGTGGACAGCACTCATAAAGTACGAGACGGTGAAGTAGAAGTTATGTGGCGTGACCTCGGAGAGGAAATGGGCCACGTCCGTTCATGTTATGTGTGATGTAAAGATGTGAAAGATTCAAGACTGTAAGGAATAAAATTAACATAATGCAGCACCATTTTCATCACATTTGAGCTTAATTACCCTAAACAGTGGACTTCAGCTGGCTCGAGGTAATGGATTTTTTTTCAGGCGCTTCTCTGTTTTTAAGTACGAAGTCAGATATATTGGTGCCTTGGGAGAAATAATAAGTAAGTCTCCTTATTTTACACTAGGACTTGAATGTTGAACTCGAATCAGAAACCTGTAACCTTTTTTCTTTCGCCTGCTCTTCCTCATCTGCCTCCAGATGCATATTCCCGGTCACGCCGGCTACAGAGGCAACGAGGAGGCCGACAGACTGTCGAGGGAAGGAGCAGCGAAGCCTTTATAGCAGCAGCATGAAGGAAAAGGGACTATTACAGTTGAGAGATCTGCTGCAGGACTGTTCACTCTGGTTTGTCAGCCAGTCGGCTGCTTTGATACAGAGGTTTGTTTTTCTCTCAACAGCGCTTGTGACTGAACCGAAACTCGGTCGGAGGAG
Source organism: Micropterus dolomieu (assembly GCF_021292245.1). Taxonomy (NCBI): domain Eukaryota; kingdom Metazoa; phylum Chordata; class Actinopteri; order Centrarchiformes; family Centrarchidae; genus Micropterus; species Micropterus dolomieu. The sequence continues at coordinate 25,276,792 of NC_060159.1, read as the reverse complement.
TCTTTGTGTTTGTCGGTTTTTACGTGAAATGTTTATTTTAATTTTGTGTTTCCCGCTCTAAATAAAGTTTTAAGTTTCTGGTTTAACTGCCTGTTATGTATTTTGTGATGCAGCATGAAATCAGTCGTTCAGTATGAAGTTTCTTCTAAGGATTTTGTTTTTAGGGAGGTGTGGGGTGTTTCAGAGAAGGAGAGAAGGAGATGAAGATGGAGGAGAGTAATGATGAGGGAGTGAGTGAAGGTGGTGAAACAGATGAAGAAAGCAGTAATGAGGGAGAGTAAGGAGGTGAGCAGGAAGGGTGAGTGAGAAATATGAAGGAGGAAGTGCACAAGGAGATTAGAAGTCTGGAGCAGTCTGGGAATGAAGGGAGTGTGGTGTGGGGGGAGAAGGAGAATAGATGTTGGTTTGATTACTAATTATGGAGAAATCATTCAGTGTAGGTGTAATACGGTCTATCGTCCAGCAGGAGGAGCTCCAAGTTGTGAGAGCCCAGACAGAGCAAAGAAGCACAGAGGATTCAGGGTTTATTTAAGGAATAGCTTGACATATTTAATTGTCATTGCTCCGTATATCATTGCTTTGGGAATATTGTTTTAAAACTACATTTAAATAAAGTCAAGTACAGCGAAACTCAATTGAGAGAGAAAGAGTCCATATTTCAAAATTAAACTGGGAGTTGTGCGATCCATGTTTGAGTAAAGTCCAATGTAAACCTGTCAAAATAATTACATTAAACTAGATTGATCTTAAGGCTGAAGCGGTCTATATTGATTGTTTATACAGGTATACGTTTATTGATTATTGTTTGCGTGATAGAGCTTGAAATGGCCGTATTTCAGTCCGAAACATTCTCATTGTAAATGACTATTATGGAAAAAAACTGTTGAATTTGACACTTCAAAGCCTCCTATCATCTCAGACTGGTTAAACCACCTGGTGGAAACAGAGTGAACATTTAATTTACTGTATTAGGATCCCCTTTAGCATCATCAAACGGAGGCTGTTCTTTCGGGGAGCCAATCTCACACCACATTAACAGATAAAAGGAAATCATATTGCAACGCACACAAGAAATTAACACAACAAAAAGCTCCAAAAATGAAACACTTTACAGGTAAGTAATATAACATTTCTAAGTACCTCGTTGCACCTGTTTAGTGGCATATATTACCATTTAGCATTAAATAACCAAAAAGTACAAGACAAGGGCGACTGGAGATGTTGTTTAAAGAGTAGTTTAAATAAAAGACACTTTCTTGTTTCCTAAAGTACATATAAAAACAAAAGTGCCATAACTAGTTTGATTTCTTGTCAGGTAGAACATGAATGTCGGATACAGTAGTTGTCTAGAACAACTACTGGTGCAGAATAGCATAATTTGTAAAGGAACAATCTGAGACTTTCTGCACTGTGGGTCATCTTTCACATGTTTATTTAATCCTACTGGATCTTCAACAGGCAAAGAGCTACCAGGACATGGAATAATGGGACAAATCAACCACAACGAGCCCTGACAAATTGCCTACACAGTTGCTTATTCACACATCCAACAGACACGGAGCCATATGGAGTCATGTTTGTGTCTTCCTAAGTCCAATATTCACTCTCTTTGAACTCTGGTTTGGGCTCCACCTACAAAAATATATGTTCCACTTTCCTCATCAGCTAGTCTCTAACTGTGTCTGTGTGCTGTTTGGTGCTGGGCAGGGAGTGTACAGTGGGTTTATAAGGTTGCTGCTGGAAACAAGGCTAATGAGAGCCCTGAGACTGAACCAAAACAGCAAATCTGCAAGTTTAAAAGGGTTAAAAAAAAAGCTGCATAGCACTGTAGAGTTGTTGATAATTCTCCGTGGATTCAGATTTTCTAGCAACATCTTTCACATTACAGCTTGGTCCATTGATCCATTGATCAAATGTCTGAATAATAAACTTTGAAACCGTGCCTGATTCACCTGTAGCTCCATCTGTCCACATTCTACCTTTTTCCAACCTGACACAACTTTTGTTTTAAAAGATGATGCAGCGCATGTGAGTGAAATGTGGGTTCCTCCTTTTTCTCTCTCTCCTCTCATCTTCTTCCTCACCTCCTTGTCTCCTTCCTCCTCTCTTCATGTCAGTTTTACCCCTCCCATCTTCCTCACCTCCTTGTCTCCTTCCTCCTCTCTTCTCGTCGGCGGTGGAAAGAAGCAAAGTATATTTACTCCATTACTGTACATTAGTTAAATATTTATGTACTTTACTTGAGTATTTGTATTCTACTTTCTGCTCCTTCTTCACTCATTGCAAATATTGTACTTTATACACCACTTAATTTACTTGGCAGTGATATATACGTTACTTTGAATAATTTTTCATACAAAACATCAATTTCTAGATATAAACATTGTTCAGTGAACAAAATCTCCATATCAAGTATCAGTTTTTGTCTGTAATTGTTAAAGTTTTGTACAGCTACAGACACTACAAACCTAATTTACAAATTAAATATACTTTTTTTTTTTACTTGTTTTAGGAAAATATGTATTTTTGGACCTATTATGTACACAAATTTTTACAACAGCAAAAGAATAATCCAAAATTATAAGTAATTGACAACTTTTGATACTTTAAGTACATCTTGCTGACACTACTTTTGCACTTTTTGTGAGTAAGCTTTTGAGTGCAGAACTTGTAATTGTATTTTTACATTGTTAGTATTGATACTTTTACTTTGGTAAAGTATCTGAGTATTTAATTCCACCACTTCTCTTCCCTCCGGCAGACCTACTGTACGTGATCTTAAAAAATTATTTGTTTCTGCTGATGGAAACGGAGAGAAAGAGAAATTAGAGACTCACCCCTCCTCCCTCACTCCCTTCCTCCTCCTCCTCTTCCTCCTCCTCCGTCCTCCTGCGGCCAGTCGATTGGTCGGTGTCGATGTTGGAAACAGCAGGACGGAGGCTCGAGGTTCCTCGCTCTGACCTGGACCGCTGCCTTGCGGCGAGCGTGGTGTGCCATGACCCCGCCAGAGGCAACCCAGTCTGAGAATGAGCGCCTCTTGGAGGTCAAAGGTCACCTCGCAGCAGCTTCACCTCCTCGCTGGCTGAGCCTCGTTAGCACTCCTCCTCAACACACACACATGCTCCTCAGCAGACGGAGCTCTGGCATTGGTCCACCGCTGCCCTGCTGGAGGGGAACAAGACCGCGCAAACTGTAAAGAAACTTAACAAACCAGACATTAGAAGCATCCTGCTCACACTTCAGTAAGAGGTTTTGTCAATCTTTAGACCAACAGTGTCTAAAATAAACCAGAATGTTCTGCTGGGGTTGAAGAACTCTCTGACACCACAAACCGTCTGACACTGAGCGGGGGATGTTCGTTAAGTGCTCGCTGTTCTGATGGGGAAGAGGAACGAAAACTTCATGCAGACGTTCAGCCGCCTGACAGAAAATAAGCCCAGACTCTGTTGGTGTTGTAGCAGAGTCGAAGTTGAGTCCCGCAAAGTTAGAGATTGCATCATGGTCTTGTTTGGTCACGGAGGTCATATCTTGGCGGCCCTGCCACGGTCATGTCCAGAGTGATGACCCTAACCGAGGTCATGTCCAAGTAACTGAGGTCATGGCCGAATGGTCCTGCCTGAGTCCCTCAGGTTATGTCAGACTAGCCAAGCTTGTGTACAAATTGTCGATGTCCGTTGCCAAGGCCACATTCAAGTTAAACAATAACTTAACACCCCCTGAAAATCTTGTTTTTGTTGACCTCCAGGTGGTTAACTTCTCACCTTGCTGTGGTGATGTACAGGTGTACTCCACGACCCTGTGACATCACTGTTGGGTGGGATTACAAGAAACAAAGCACATTTCTGATCCCACCCAAGAGGCTTTAAACTTTCAACCGCATGTTACTGAGCTTTAATAATTAAGTTGCTGAGATCGTGTCTGGAGTTGGTGATGTCATGTTTGAGATGCTGAAGTCATGTCTGTACCGTTGAGTTCGTGTCATAGTTGCTGTGCCCGAACCTTTGAGTTAATATCTAAGTTGCCGAGGTCACGTCTGATTCACTCAGGTCATCTTCGCATCAGATTGTGTAAGGTCATCTCTGAGGTCACGTCAAAGTCTCTGAGGCCATCTCAGAGTCTCTTAGGTCGCATTAAAGTCTGTAAGGTCATCTCTGAGTCTCTGAGGTCATGTCAAATTCTCTGAGGTCATGTCAAAGTCTCTGAGGCTATCTCCGAGTCTCTTAGGTTGCATAAAAGTCTGTAAGGCCATTTTAGGATCTCTGAGGTCACGTCAAAGTCTCTGAGGCCATCTCAGAGTCTCTTAGGTCGCATTAAAGTCTGTAAGGTCATCTCTGAGTCTCTGAGGTCATGTCAAAGTTTCAGAGGCTATCTCCGAGTCTCTTAGGTCGCATTAAAGTCTGTAAGGTCATCTCTGAGTCTCTGAGGTCATGTCAAAGTTTCAGAGGCTATCTCCGAGTCTCTTAGGTCGCATCAAATTCTGTAAGGCCATCTTAGGGTCTCTTAGGTCGCATCAAATTCTGTAAGGCCATGTCAAAGTCTCTGAGGCTATCTCCGAGTCTCTTAGGTCGCATCAAATTCTCTGAGGTCATGTCAAAGTCTCTGAGGCTATCTCCGAGTCTCTTAGGTTGCATAAAAGTCTGTAAGGCCATTTTAGGATCTCTGAGGTCACGTCAAAGTCTCTGAGGCCATCTCAGAGTCTCTTAGGTCGCATTAAAGTCTGTAAGGTCATCTCTGAGTCTCTGAGGTCATGTCAAAGTTTCAGAGGCTATCTCCGAGTCTCTTAGGTCGCATCAAATTCTGTAAGGCCATCTTAGGGTCTCTTAGGTCACATCAAATTCTCTGAGGTCATGTCAAAGTCTCTGAGGCTAACTCCAAGTTTCTTAGGTCACATAAAAGTCTGTAAGGCCATTTTAGGATCTCTGAGGTCACGTCAAAGTCTCTGAGGCCATCTCAGAGTCTCTTAGGTGGGTTGCTCATTTTAATTATCAGAGAAGATCTGTCATTGACGACGTTCCTCTTAAACCCAGGTGCTGTTCTCCTCTGCAGCATTTATCATCAAATAATTCCTTTATCCAGTCCGGAGGCGGTGTTTACACGGGCGCTTTCTTTCTTATGCGGCATCAAGGAGAAGTATGGCTCAGCACTGCGTCAACAGAGGGATCACAGAAGGAGTCGCACTCCAAGATAGCGAGTTGAACAAAGTAGTGTCTGTTTCCATGACAGCTGTCTGCATCTGGCTCTGAAACCAGCTCCCCCACCTCCTCCGCTGCCAACATGACATTTGATATGATGAAAAAGGAAGGTTTCTTTGGAGGTTTTTGTGTTTTTGGTGAGGGTACTGGTTTTCTAGAGGAGGGTATTGGCTCAAAGAACTCTTTGATTTGTTAAATAAAGATTATTATTCCCATTAGGCCCTGATTTCTCACTCCAAGTTGTTCTCAAAAAACCAAACACCACAGCAACTGCTTGGTTTTTACTCTCCAGCTGAAGATGTTTTAATCAGTGAAATCAGAAAGTACTAGAGGTCAGAGAGAATTTAAAAAAACCTGTCGACTCTGTGCTCATTAAGAAATCACCAGATTTATCAACATTTCAATCTCTTATTCCTACTTTCTTACTTTAATTAAGTATTCTAAGATCAGACTATTTCAAAATCTTGGCACATAACATAGAAAACCCTTTTTTT